>NW_027039309.1:36417-56044 GCF_034236695.1 Oncorhynchus nerka | reverse complement strand
ATCTAGGTTAGTCAGACTAATGTTGGGAGGAATCTAGAGGTTAGTCAGACTAATGTTGGGTGTTTCTAGGTTCATCAGACTAATGTTGGTGCAGTATCTCGGGTTGGTCAGACTGATGCTGGGTGTATCTGGGTTAGTCAGAATAGTGTTTGGATTATCTAGGTTGGTCAGACTAATGTTGGGGTATCTAGGTTGGTCAGAATTATGTTGGTTGTATCTAGGTTAGTTAGACTAATGTTAGGGGTATCTAGGTTAGTCAGAATAATATTGAGGTATCTGGTTAGTCTGACTAATGTTATGGGTTCTAACTAATGTTAGGGGTATCTAGGTAAGTCTGGACTAATGTTGGGGTATACTAGTTAGTCAGACTAATGTTGAGGTATCGAGGTTAATCAGACTAATGTTGCGGTGATCTAGGTTAGTCTGACTAATGTTGAGGTATCTGAGGTTAGTCAGACTAATGTTAGGAGTATCTGCGGTTAGTCAGACTAATGCTGGGGTATCTAGGTTAGTGAGCTTGTGTTGGGAGTATCTAGGTTAGTCAGACTAGTGTTGGGGGTATCTAGGTTAGTCAGACTAATGTGGGAAATCTCACGTTAGTGTGAATATCCGTTTTACTCAGCCAAACTCTTTATATTGTGTAACTATAATAATTGTCACTTCCTCTCCCACCTGCTCGCTGCATAGTGATCAATCAGTGCGATAAGATGCCCCTCCATCTGCTGCCGCCACCACCGTCCACTATAACCAGCGCCTGTCACCCGTTTCTGTTGTTTTATAGACTCATCTGCCGAGTTAGGGCTTCAGTCACAATTATCATTTTTAGAATACATTTTCATGAATATATTACATCTTCTCTTCCCCATTTGGTGTGGTGTTTGTTTCACACAGTTTATCACAGGCCAGATAAATCAGGCACATATTTGCTGTCCATCTGCCGCGAAGGTGCAGTTGGAGTTGCTTCGGGCCTCCCCATTCAGGCGGTGGGATCTCTCTCTCCTCTCTCCTCTCTCTCTCTCTGTCTTTCATAGCTGTGGGGGCTCCCCCATTCTACGACTAGTGGGATCTCCGCTCTCTCTCTCTCTTTTCTCTCCTCCTCATAGGTGAGAGCAGCCTCCCCATAAAGAGATAGAGACACAGACCGAGCCAGTGCTTGTATCGAGATAGAGAGACTTTCAGACCGAGCCAGTGCTTTGCTATGGGGGCATAGAGACACCCAGACCGAGCCAGTGCTTGTCTGTCTGTGCTGACGTGGATACTAATAATGCTTCTTTTTCCAAAATCTGAGAGAAATTCAGAGATATTGTCTTCCATCCTTTGGAGACAGGGCCCAATGGTGACATCCAAGTCATATATCTAGAGAGAAGGACCACATGTTCTAATGATGGATATTCAGTAACATAGCACTGTTTACATTTTCCCCATGTAATGTTAATGAGGCTCTAACATGGCTGTTATAGAATGTTGTAGTCTCATGTTAATGAGGCTATAACATGACTGTTATAGAATGTTGTAGTGTCATGTTAATGAGGCTCTAACATGACTGTTATAGAATGTTGTAGTGTCATGTTAATGAGGTTCTAACATGACTGTTAAAGAATGTTGTAGTCACATGTTAATGAGGTTCTAACATGGCTGTTATAGAATGTTGTAGTGTCATGTTAATGAGGTTCCAGACATGGCTGTTATAGAATAGTTGTAGTCTCATGTTAATGAGGCTCTAACATGACTGTTATAGAATGTTGTAGTGTCATGTTAATGGGGTTATAGAATGTTGTAGTGTCATGTTAATGAGGTTCCAACATGGCTGTTATAGAATGTTGTAGTGTCATGTTAATGAGGCTATAACATGACTGTTATAGAATGTTGTAGTGTCATGTTAATGAGGTTCTAACATGACTGTTATAGAATGTTGTAGTGTCATGTTAATGAGGTTCTAACATGACTGTTATAGAATGTTGTAGTGTCATGTTAATGAGGCTCTAACATGACTGTTATAGAATGTTGTAGTGTCATGTTAATGAGGTTCTAACATGACTGTTATAGAATGTTTTAGTGTCATGTTAATGAGGCTCTAACATGACTGTTATAGAATGTTGTAGTCTCATGTTAATGAGGTTCTAACATGACTGTTATAGAATGTTGTAGTGTCATGTTAAAGGGGTTATAGAATGTTGTAGTGTCATGTTAATGAGGTTCCAACATGGCTGTTGTAGAATGTTGTAGTCACATGTTAATGAGGTTCTAACATGGCTGTTATAGAATGTTGTAGTGTCATGTTAATGAGGTTCCAACATGGCTGTTATAGAATGTTGTAGTGTCATGTTAATGGGGTTCTAACATGACTGTTATAGAATGTTGTAGTGTCATGTTAATGGGGACTTATAGAATGTTGTAGTGTCATGTTAATGAGGTTCCAACATGGCTGTTATAGAATGTTGTAGTGTCATGTTAATGAGGCTCTAACATGACTGTTATAGAATGTTGTAGTCTCGTGTTAATGAGGTTCTAACATGGCTGTTGTAGTGTCATGCTAATGAGGTTCTAACATGGCTGTTATAGAATGTTGTAGTGTCATGTTAATGAGGTTCTAACATGGCTGTTATAGAATGTTGTAGTGTCATGTTAATGAGGTTCTAACATGACTGTTATAGAATGTTGTAGTGTCATGTTAATGAGGTTCTAACATGGCTGTTATAGAATGTTGTAGTGTCATGTTAATGAGGTTCTAACATGGCTGTTATAGAATGTTGTAGTGTCATGTTAATGAGGTTCTAACATGACTGTTATAGAATGTTGTAGTGTCATGTTAATGAGGTTCTAACATGACTGTTATAGAATGTTGTAGTGTCATGTTAATGAGGCTCTAACATGACTGTTATAGAATGTTGTAGTCTCATGTTAATGAGGTTCTAACATGGCTGTTGTAGTGTCATGCTAATGAGGTTCTAACATGGCTGTTATAGAATGTTGTAGTGTCATGTTAATGAGTTTCCAACATGGCTGTTATAGAATGTTGTAGTGTCATGTTAATGAGGTTCTAACATGGCTGTTATAGAATGTTGTAGTGTCATGTTATTGAGGCTCTAACATGACTGTTATAGAATGTTGTAGTGTCATGTTAATGAGGTTCTAACATGGCTGTTATAGAATGTTGTAGTGTCATGTTAATGAGTTTCCAACATGGCTGTTATAGAATGTTGTAGTGTCATGTTAATGAGGTTCTAACATGGCTGTTATAGAATGTTGTAGTGTCATGTTAATGAGTTTCCAACATGGCTGTTATAGAATGTTGTAGTGTCATGTTAATGAGGTTCTAACATGGCTGTTATAGAATGTTGTAGTGTCATGTTAATGAGGGTTCTAACATGGCTGTTATAGAATGTTGTAGTGTCACGTTAATGAGGTTCTAACATGGCTGTTATAGAATGTTGTAGTGTCATGTTAATGAGTTTCTAACATGGCTGTTATAGAATGTTGTAGTGTCATGTTAATGAGGTTCTAACATGACTGTTATAGAATGTTGTAGTGTCACGTTAATGAGGTTCTAACATGGCTGTTATAGAATGTTGTAGTGTCATGTTAATGAGGTTCTAACATGGCTGTTATAGAATGTTGTAGTGTCATGTTAATGAGGTTCTAACATGACTGTTATAGAATGTTGTAGTGTCATGTTAATGAGGTTCTAACATGGCTGTTATAGAAATGTTGTAGTGTCATGTTAATGAGGTTCTAACATGACTGTTATAGAATGTTGTAGTGTCATGTTAATGAGGCTCTAACATGACTGTTATAGAATGTTGTAGTCTCATGTTAATGAGGTTTCTAACATGGCTGTTGTAGAATGTCATGCTAATGAGGTTCTAACATGGCTGTTATAGAATGTTGTAGTGTCATGTTAATGAGTTTCCAACATGGCTGTTATAGAATGTTGTAGTGTCATGTTAATGAGGTTCTAACATGGCTGATATAGAATGTTGTAGTGTCATGTTATTGGGGTTCTAACATGGCTGTTATAGAAATGTTGTAGTGTCATGTTTAATGAGGTTCTAACATGGCTGTTATAGAATGTTGTAGTGTCATGTTAATGAGTTTTGACATGGCTAGTGTCATGTTAATGAGGTTCTAACATGGCTGTTATAGAAATGTTGTAGTGTCATGTTAATGAGTTTCCAACATGGCTGTTATAGAATGTTGTAGTGTCATGTTAATGAAGGTTCTAACATGGCTGTTATAGGAGAAATGTTGTAGTGTCATGTTATTGAGGCTCTAACATGACTGTTATAGAATGTTGTAGTGTCACGTTAATGCATCACAATGCAGAAACTTCAATGTCTCGACTCTCTGAGCACATGACTCTGTTAACAACCAGACAGAAGCCACTGGTGATCGAGATATATTAGAATATATTACATAACCAATATGAATATTTAAGTAACGTTTTTTTTTATATTAATTATTCATAATTACACTCACTTTCAAGTTGATTAAATTAATTATGTTGATAGAATTAGCATATATTTGGAGGTTAATATAATAATGTTTGTGTTATATTTGAATCTGTAATGGGTTTGCATTAGTCATTACATGTTAATTGAGATTGATGCCATCAGGGTCATTTGTACTAGCAAGGGGTTTACATTGGACAGGTTACATTGACATTGACTTTAGCATTGACATTTGCATAGTGGCATTAACTGTCTGTCTGCACCCAACTTTAAGTGAGAATTGACTTTACAAATGTGATGACATGGAGTTCTAGTGCTCTAGTGAGTGGTCTACTGACAGTAGATCTATCCTGTGTTACTATCATATTAGGTTTGTATGTTCAATAAAACCAAGGTTTAATACAAAACAGTCCAAGTCTCATACCTCTAGCCTGGGTGCTAGTCTTTTCTACTAGTATTAACACAAAAGACTGGCATCCAGAGCTATAACACTCTGTCAGTTGATTGGTCTAGAGATTGAAAAGACACACCACTGCAAACTGAGTTGACAAACTCCTATAAACCAACATCTGTAAATCTGTATTTTGGCCTTGAACCACAATCAGCCCTAATCCCTGTAGGAAGGGGAAAGGGGCAACCCTGTTACCAGAGGAAGGAGCCTTAAATTAGCCAATTAGGCAGCTCCTTTCATAGCAACAACAAAATGTGTTTAGTGACGGACAGCTGTCCTTTGGTCTCTATCAGCCACCAGTTAATCCCCTCGTCACACAAACACAGGCATGACGAAGGTTTCTGGCCCTGAGCTTTGGTGGCACCTCTGGACTGGACCCTGATCCCGGGGACTCCAAACAGAAGCGACCTGGCCAAAGAGAGGCAAGCGGTGGCATCATGATTTAGACTCACGTCGGTCGAGCATCACCGATTAGATTACGTCGGTCGAGCATCACGATTAGATTACGTCGGTCGAGCATCACGATTAGACTGCGTCGGTCGACATCATGATTGAACTGCGTCGGTCGGCATCATGATTAGATTACGTCGGTCGAGCATCATGATTAGGAAGTACGTGGTTGAGCATCATGATTAGACTACGTCAGTCGAGCATCATGATTAGACTGCGTCGGTCAGGCGTCACGATTGACTCACGTCAGCCGAGGCATCTTGTTTCGTTTGAGTGAACATACCAATCACTAAAAAACAAACTGGGCCGAGCTCTGTCCGGCTACGATCCTATCAGCCTTTATGAACTGTTATATCAGTTATGTTTCTCTGAGTCGTGGCTGAACAAAGACTGTCATAAGACTGTCATAAGACTGCCACAAGACTGCCATAAGACTGCCAAGTGAACTGCCATAAGACTGTCATAAGACTGCCATAAGACTGCCATTAGACTGCCATTAGACTGCCATTAGACTGCCATAAGACTGCCATTAGACTGCCATTAGACTGTCATAAGACTGCCCATTAGACTGCCATTAGACTGTCATTAGACTGCCATAAGACTGCCATTAGACTGCCATTAGACTGCCATAAGACTGTCATTAGACTGCCATTAGACTGCCATTAGACTGCCATTAGAATGCCATAAGACTGTCATTAGACTGCCATTAGACTGCCATTAGACTGCCATTAGACTGTCATAAGACTGCCATTAGACTGCCAAGTAGACTGCCATAAGACTGTCATAAGACTGCCATTAGACTGTCATAAGACTGCCATTAGACTGCCATTAGACTGCCATTAGACTGCCATTAGACTGTCATAAGACTGCCATTAGACTGCCATTAGACTGCCATTAGACTGCCATTAGACTGCCATTAGACTGCCATAAGACAGATAAATAGTAAACCAAATAGCTACTCAGACTATCAGCATTGGCCCTCTTGGCACTCTCTTGGCTCATTACATTCGCTGCTGCTACTGTTTGGCTATCAATTCTGTTGCCTAGTCACTTTAACCCCACCTATATGTACTACATATCTACTTCCACCTCGTATATGTATTTAACAAATGTTCCTTTGCTCTCTCCCGCTCTCTGCGCTCGAGGTCGCCAGGCTGCTCAAATATTACGCACACCTGTCACCATCGTTAGCACACCTGTCACCATCGTTACGCACACCTGTCACCATCGTTGCTGCACACCTGTCACCATCCATTACACACACCTGTACCATCGTTCGCACACCTGTCACCATCATTACGCACACCTGTCACCATCATTACACACACCTGTCACCATCATTGCACACACCTGTCACCATACCATTACGCACACCTGTCACCATCATTACGCACACATGTCACCATCATTACGTGCACCGGTGCTTCATCGGACTCACCTGGACTCCATCACATCATTGATTGCCTCCCCCTATATCTGTCAGTTCCTCAGTTTTCATCCTGTGTCTGATGAGCATCGATGTTGTTTTGTTTCTCTTGTCCAGACGCTGGTCTTGTTTAGTTTCATGTCTATTTATTAATACATCCTCACCCTGTACTTGCTTCCCGTCCCTCATTATCACAGAACTGTTACATACTCGTGTTATTATTTTGCATATATTTTTCTTCACTTTTGGGAAGGGCCGTAACTAAGCATTTCACACCGTTAAAATAATAATTTGATTTAATTTGATTTGACACACAAAAAACATACTCAGGAATGAAGAGGAAAGATGGCCTCGTGGTGGGTGGGGGTGGAGTGTGTTGCGGGTTTAAAGGGGAGGTTACTGAGATGTTAATCCTTATATCAACACATCCCCCTCTTTTAAAGGCCCACCCTCTTAAGGCGCCCCACCCCCCACCACCCATCAGTGATGGAAAAATACCCAATTGTCATACTTGAGTAAAAGTAAAGATACCTTTAATAGAAAATGACTCAAGAAAAGTGAAAGCCACCCAGTAAAATACTACTTGAGCAAAGTCTAAAAGTATTTGATTGCAAATATACTTAAGTATCAAAAGTAAATGCAAAAATGTGCTCAAGTATCAGACAAATAATTTCAAATCCCTTATGTTAAGCAAAGCACAATTGTCTTGTTTTAAATGTACAGATAGCCAAGGACACAGTCAGACACAATTTACAAACAAAGCATTTTGTGTTTAGTGAGTACTCCAGATCAGAGGCAGTAGGGATGACCAGGGATGTTCTCTGTTTAGTGAGTCCTCCAGATCAGAGGTAGTAGGGATGACCAGGGATGTTCTCTGTTTAGTGAGTCCTCCAGATCAGAGGCAGTAGGGATGACCAGGGATGTTCTCTGTTTAGTGAGTCCACCAGATCAGAGGCAGTAGGATGACCAGGGATGTTCTCTGTTTAGTGAGTCCTCCAGATCAGAGGCAGGAGGATGACCAGGGATGTTCTCTGTTTAGTGAGTCCTCCAGATCAGAGGCAGTAGGGATGACCAGGGATGTTCTCTGTTTAGTGAGTCCTCCAGATCAGAGGCAGTAGGGATGACCAGGGATGTTCTCTGTTTAGTGAGTCCTCCAGATCAGAGGCAGTAGGGATGACCAGGGATGTTCTCTGTTTAGTGAGTCCTCCAGATCAGAGGCAGTAGGAATGACCAGGGATGTTCTCTGTTTAGTGAGTCCTCCAGATCAGAGGCAGTAGGGATGACCAGGGATGTTCTATGTTTAGTGAGTCCTCCAGATCAGAGGCAGTAGGGGTGACCAGGGATGTTCTCTGTTTAGTGAGTCCTCCAGATCAGAGGCAGGAGGATGACCAGGGATGTTCTCTGTTTAGTGAGTCCTCCAGATCAGAGGCAGTAGGGGTGACCAGGGATGTTCTCTGTTTAGTGAGTCCTCCAGATCAGAGGCAGTAGATGACCAGGGATGTTCTCTGTTTAGTGAGTCCTCCAGATCAGAGGCAGTAGGGATGACCAGGGATGTTCTCTGTTTAGTGAGTCCTCCAGATCAGAGGCAGTAGGGATGACCAGGGATGTTCTCTGTTTAGTGAGTCCTCCAGATCAGAGGCAGTAGGGATGACCAGGGATTTTCTCTTTAAGTGCGTTGAGTTAAAAAAATGTTCCTGTCCTGCTAAGCATTCAACATGTACCTGAGTACTTTTGGGTGTCAGGGAAAATGTATGGAGTAAAAAGTACATTATTTTCTTTGGGAATGTAGTGAAGAAAAAGTAAAAGTTGTCAAAAATATAAATAGTATCGTAAAGTACAGATACCCCAATAAACTACTTAAGTAGTACTTTAAAGTATTTTTACTTAAATTCTTTACAACACTGTCCATACCAACACATCCCACTCTTAAAGCAACCCCCAAACCCTCCATTACTGACTGATATTGGCCCATCATACTTAATCTAGGGTGAAATTTCCTAGTTTGTGGTAAATGACTTGCAGCCTTCATGAGAAGGGAGAGAAGGGGAGAGACGAGAAGAGGGGAGATATTTATTTTTCTCAGGGCTAATGACCTGTCGACTGGACCCAGCCCCTCATGGTTATTTACTAGGGCCCAGATGCTTCTGCTCAAAATGAGTGGTAATGTCAGCGGGGGCCATCTTTCAGTGGCGGGCTGAGATGGGCGGGGGACTGGGGGGGGCGGTGATTGAATCCGAGTGATCCCATTGACATTGACTCTGTGACTTTTAAAGCCATTACCTTCAACTGCCGAGATGATCACCTCCTCATCACCATGTTGACAGCTGATTAGCAACACATTACTGACAGGAGAAGGAGAAGGGGTGAGGGGAACCAGTTCAGACACACACACACCTCTCTCTCTCTTTCACACCTCTCTCTCACACACCTCTCTCTCTCTTTCACACCTCTCTCTCGCACACATCTCTCTCTCTCTCACACATCTCTCTCACACATACACCTCTCACACCTCTCACACACACACACCTCTCTCACACACACACCTCTCTCTCTCACACACACCTCTCTCACACACACACATCTCTCTCTCACACACGCCTCTCTCACACACACTCTCTCTCACACACACACCTCTCTTTCTCACACATCTCTCTCTCTCACACACCTCTCTCTCTCACACACACTCTCTCTCTCTCACACACACACCTCCCTCTCTCACACACCTCTCTCTCTCCCCTCTCACATGCCTCTCTCTCACACACCTCTCTCTCTCTCTCTCTCTCACATCACTCTCTCTCTCTCTCTCTCTCTCTCTCTCACTCTCTCTCTCTCTCACACTCTCTCTCTCCACACACACTCTCTCACACACCTCTCTCCACCTCTCTCACACACACACCTCTCTCTCACACCTCTCTCTCTCTTCTCACACCTCACTCACTCACACCTATCTCACACACCTCTCTCTCTACACACACCACTCTCTCACACAACTCTCTCTCTCTCTCACACACCTCTCTCTCTCTCACACACCTCTCTCTCTCTCTCTCTCACACACACATCTCTCACACACACCTCTCTCTCTCTCACACACCTCTCTCTCTCTCTCTCTCTCTCTCTCTCACCCACACCTCTCTCTCACACACACACCTCTCTCACACACCTCTCTCACTCTCTCCTTTTATTCATACTGCTGTAATCATCAAAGGTGCTGTCTAAGTGAGTCTCAGAAATGGCTAATATATTCATATTATCTAAGATTAGCAATTTAGCACTCTCATGAACTTTGTTTCTGAGGCCACATATCATTCTATGAGCTAATGTTAACCCTTTCTTGGGTAGATTATCTAAAATTAAACTCATATTGTTGTATTTCCAACAATTCTATTTCTGATAATAACAAAAATGGAATTCCTAAATATTTTGAGTAGATAATGTTCGGTAGAGGCCTTGTCTGGCTTGCAAGCCGAAGAACATCATCCCAACCCTGAAGCAAGGGGGTGGCAGCATCATGTTGTGGGGGTGCAGGAGGGACTGGTGAACTTCACAAAATCGATGGCATCATGAGGTAGGAAAATGATGTGGATACATTGAAGCAACATCTCAAGACATCAGTCAGGAAGTTAAAGCTTGGTCGCAAATGGGTCTTCCAAATGGACAATGACCCCAAGCATACTGCCAAAGTTGAGGCAAAATGGCTTAAGGACAACAAAGTCCGGTATTGGGTGGCGTAAAGCCCTGACCTCAAGCCTATAGAAAATGTGGGCAGAACTGAAAAGCGTCGCCAAAACAAGGGCCTACAAACCTGACTCAGTTACACCAGCTCTGTCAGGAGGAATGGGACAAAATTCACCCAATTTATTGTGGGAAGCTTGTGGAAAGGAAGGCTACCCAAACGTTTGACCCAAGTTAAACAATTCAAAGGCAATGCTGCAAATACTAATTGAGTGTGTATAAACTTCTGACCCACTGAGGATGAAGAAATAAAAGCTGAAATAAATCATTCTCTCTACTATTATTCCTGTTTCCACATTCTTAAAATAAGTGGTGATCTAACTGACCTAAAACAGGGGAATTTTTTACTAGGATTAAATGTCAGGATTTGTGAAAAACGGAGTTTAAATGTATTTGGCTAAGGTGTATGTAAGCCTCCGACTACACTTGTAGACTTGGCATCACTGGTCACTTTACAGTTTTCTCAGTCACTTTGGTGCATTTCTTAGATCAAAGTGCAATCCTTGATACTACTTATACAAATTCCAAATCGTATAGTCACTTGTGCATCATTAAAGCAATTTCTTATTCCTTTGAACAAATTGCAATTGATAATGTACAAGTGTCAGCTTTACATGATCAATTGCTCATGTCATGTTGATCAAAATATAGTAGATAGTTCTCTGTTGAATAGTCTTACCCCTCAAAACATCTAGGCATTATTTCCTTGCATAAGCCATTACATGCAAAATTGTTGAACTATTTGTCATAAACTGTCAAGCATAGTTTTACATTTCTATTAGCCTTTTGTACAAAAACGTGAATTGATGAATCGTGCAGGTGAAATTGACCCTCACTCATGAAGGAATGTAAAGTGTTAGTTCAACCAACAATCAACCAGTTGTCTAAATTGCTCAAAGGTGCATCTCATGAAGAATCACTTGGCAAGCATATAGACAGACCACTGCTGCAGAGTTGCAATGTTTTACAGTAAAATGTGTGTTCGCATAGTTTTTTGTCTATGTGAAAGTGTGCAATGCATCACTGCATTTCCCACATAGGACTGCAAGATTACCTCAAACCGGTGGCAGAGGACGCCTTTTCACACCTCAACAGGAGGAGGCTATTTGCACCATGGTCTAGCAAACAATGCCACGAGACTCAGGGAAATACAAAGGACCATTATAGAAGACAAGGATGTCTTTGAAAACATCCATATGGTTAGCATCTCAACCATCGACAGGGTGCTGCATAGAAACCAGATGAGTATGAAACAGCTGTACCGTGTACCATTCCAAAGGAATGAGGACAGGAGTTAAGGAGCTCACAGTACCAGTATGTACAGGTAAACAACACCCAGCATCTACTCAACTTTTTAGAGACACTCTACAGGGCTCTCATCCTGATGATGAGAGGGTCTGTTCAGAGAGGATTTGCCAAAGTATGTGGTCATTTGTGATAATGTGAATTTCCATCGATCAAACATCATAAGGCAATGGTTTGTGACCCACCGAGGATGCTCGTGAATTCCTCCCACCTTATTCACCATTCCTTAACCCAATTGAGGAGTTATTTTCAGCATGGAGGTGGAAGGTGTACGATCGTCAGCCCATACACACAGATGACCCTGCTGGCTGCAATGGATGCAGCATGTGAGGACATGCAGTAGACGCCTGCAGAGGATGGATAAGGCATTCCAAAATATTCTCTCCACGTTGCATTGGAAGGGGAAAATATCCGGTGTGATGTGGATGAGAATATGTGGGCCGACAGACAGGAACGTCTGGATGTGTAGAGACAGCACAACAGTGCTGCGGGCAGAAGTTGTGCCTTAGGGAGTGGTTTCCTGTGTTTCTTTCTAATTTAGTTTTTTTCCTTTGTGCCCCTTGGGTTTTCCAGTCTCTTTCAATCAATAACCCACATACAGTAATATGTAAATAGTACTGTTGAAATTGATATATGCCATAGAAGTGCATTTTCAATACAGTAACTGTCATCCAAACTGTAGCATAAGTTTACATCAGGTAATACTGTCAAAGTACACCGTTACATTGACAACATGCCTAAATATTTTGTGAAACCTTGTTTGAACAATGACTCAATGACTTATCATTCTGATGACACTGACATGATCATTGGCATGAATATTTACTTTTGAGAGATGTACGAAGGATTTTTAGTGACTGACTACCTTCAGAAACATATCTATTGTATATTGCAGTTTGTACAAATTGTTCTGAGAAATGCACTTATTATTTTGCAACATGTTAGGGATGATGTGAAAAATGCACCAAAGCGACTGAGAAAAACTGTAATAATGGTTACATACTGTGTGTATACTGTATTATTCTGTATTGTAGTCAATTCCACTCTGACATTGTATGTGTACACTGTATTATTCTGTATTTTAGTAAATTCCGCTCGTCCTAATATTTATATTTTTCTAAATTCCATTTCTTTTAGATCTGTGTGTATTGTTGTGTATTGTTAGATATTACTGCACTGTTGGAGCTAGCAAGCATTACACTACACCCGCAATAACATCTGCTAAATATGTTTATGGGACCAGTAAGAATGTGATTTGATAGAGGGAGAGATAGAGAGATAGAGATACTAGATAGAGAGAGATAGAGAGAGAGGGAGAGATAGAGAGAGAGGGAGAGATAGAGAGAGAGAGATATAGAGAGAGATAGAGATAGAGAGAGATAGAGAGATGAAGCTAGATAGAGGAGATAGAGAGAGGAGAGATAGAGATAGAGATACTAGATAGAGAGAGATAGAGATAGAGAGAGGGGAGATAGAGAGATAGAGATACTAGATAGAGAGAGAGGGAGAGATAGAGAGATAGAGATATAGAGAGAGAGATAGAGAGATATACTAGAGATATACTAGATAGAGAGAGATAGAGAGAGAGGGAGAGATAGAGAGATATAGATATAGAGAGAGATAGAGATAGGGGAAATACAGATACAGAGAGAGAGAGAGAGAGAGATAGAGGGGAGAGATAGAGAGATAGAGATACTAGATATAGAGAGATAGAGATAGAGATACTAGATAGAGATAGAGAAGAGAGGAGAGATAGAGATAGGAGATACTAGATAGAGAGATAGAGAGAGAGGGAGAGATATAGAGATAGATAGAGAGAGATACAGAGAGAGAGAGAGAGAGAGAGAGAGAGAGATGGAGATAGAGGGAGAGATAGAGAGATAGAGATAGAGGGAGAGATAGAGAGAGAGATAGAGAGAGAGATAGAGATAGATAGAGAGATAGAGAGATAGAGATAGATAGAGATAGAGGGAGAGATAGAGAGAGAGAGATATAGAGAGAGAGGGAGAGATATAGAGATAGAGATAGATAGAGAGAGAGGGAGAGATAGAGAGATAGAGATACTAGATAGAGAGAGATAGAGAGGGAGAGATAGAGAGAGAGAGAGAGATAGAGATAGAGATAGAGATAGAGATAGAGATAGGAGAGATAGAGAGATAGAGATAGATAGAGATAGAGGGAGAGATAGAGAGAGATAGAGATAGAGAGAGAGATAGAGAGAGAGATAGAGATAGAGGGGGAGAGAGCGAGATAGAGAGAGAGATATATATATATATATAGAGAGAGAGAGAGAGAGGGAGAGAGAGAGAGATAGAGAGAGATAGAGGGGGAGATAGATGATAGAGAGAGATATATATATATATAGAGAGAGAGAGGGGAGAGAGATAGAGAGAGATAGAGGAGAGAGATAGATGATAGAGAGATAGAGGAGAGAGAGAGAGAGATGAGATAGAGAGATAGAGGGAGAAAACACCAAGACTTCAAAAGGGACAAACACCAAATTGAGACTCCGCATAATTCTGCTTTCAGGGGCAAAAATATCCTCCAAATAATGCATGCAGAGCAGAATTGACCCGATACCCACTAATTATCCAAATCCAGAAAATAGAGCGTTAAATTCTACAACCACCTAAAGGAAGCGATTCAAACCTTCACAACAATCAGCTACAGAGATGAGACCCGGAGAAGAGTCCCTAAAGCAGAAGCTGGTCCTGGGGCTCTGTTCACAAACACAAACACACCCTACAGAGCCCCAGGACAGCAGCACAATTAGACCCAACCAAATCATGAGAAAACAAAGATAATTGCTTGACACATTGGAAATATATATTTTTTTAAACAGAGCAAACTAGAATGCTATTTGGCCCTACACAGAGTACAGCGGCAGAATACCTGACCACTGTGACTGACCCAAAAAATTAAGGAAAGCTTTGACTATGTATAGACTCAGTGAGCATAGCCTTGCTATTGAGAAAGGCCGCCGTAGGCAGACATGGCTCTCAGAAGACAGGCTATGTGCTCACTGCCCACAAAATGAGGTGGAAACTGAGCTGCACTTCCTAACCTCCTGCCCAATGTATGACCATATTAGAGAGACATATTTCCTCAGACTACACAGATCCACAAAGAATTTGAAAACAAATCCAAGTTTGATAAACTCCCATATCTACTGGTGAAATTCACAGTGTGCCATCACAGCAGCAAGATTTGTGACCTGTTGCCACGAGAAAAGCGCAACCAGTGAAGAACACACACCATTGTAAATACAACCCATATTTATGACTTGTTATTTATCTTGTGTCCTTTACCATTTGTACATTGTTAAAACACTGTATATATATATATATATAATATGACATTTGTAATGTCTTTATTGTTTTAGACCTTCTGTGTGTGTGATGTTTACTGTTAATTTTTATTGTTTATTTCACTTTATATATTCACTTTATATATTATCTACCTCACTTGCTTTGGGCATGTTAACACATGTTTCCCATGCCAATAAAGCCCTTGAATTGAATTGAATTGAATTGTATTGAGAGAAAAATATGTGACGTGTTGTACTGTTTAAGAGACTGATCTTTACTGGTCTCTAATGGTCTCTAATGGATCTTTACTGGTCTCTAATGGATCTCTACTGGTCTCTAATGGTCTCTAATGGATCTTTACTGGTCTCTAATGGTCTCTAATGGATCTTTACTGGTCTCTAATGGTCTCTAATGGATCTTTACTGGTCTCTAATGGTCTCTAATGGATCTTTACTGGTCTCTAATGGTCTCTAATGGATCTTTACTGGTCTCTAATGGTCTCTAATGGATCTCTACTGGTCTCTAATGGTCTCTAATGGATCTTTACTGGTCTCTAATGGTCTCTAATGGATCTTTACTGGTCTCTAATGGTCTCTAATGGATCTTTACTGGTCTCTAGTGATTCTCTACTAGTCTCTAGTGGTGCCTACTGGTCTCTACTGGTTTCTACTGGTTGCTACTGGCCTCTAGTGGTCTCTAATGGTCTCTAATGGATATTTACTGGTCTCTAGTGATTCTCTACTAGTCTCTAGTGGTGTCTACTGGTTTCTACTGGTTTCTACTGGTCTCTAGTGGTCTCTACTGAGTCTACTGGTCTCTAGTGGTCTCTACTGAGTCTACTGGTCTCTGGTGGTCTTTACTGGTCTCTACTGGTTTATACTGGTCTCTACTTGTCTCTGGTGGTCTCTACTGGTTTATGCTGGTCTCTAGTGGTCTCTAGTGGTCTCTGGTGGCCTCCACTGAGTCTACTGGTCTCTACTGGTCTCTACTGGTTTATACTGGTCTCTAGTGGTCCCTATTGGTCTCTATTGGTCTCCAATGGATCTCTACATACGTACCACCCCTTGCCAACCCCCCCAACACTCTCATTAACATACAACAGATAACCACACACAACCTCCCCTCCAAACACATCCCCACTCTGTCCCACAACAACTGACATCACAACATGCATAATCCTTTATGCCCAGACTGACCAGGCTGAGATTAACGGCTCGTCTCTACTCCTTTATAATGTCTCTCCCAGGGCCTCCTCTCTACTCCTTTATAATGTCTCTCCCAGGGCCTCCTCTCTACTCCTTTATAATGTGTCTCCCAGGGCCTCCTCCTCTCTACTCCTTTACAATGTCTCTCCCAGGGCCTCCTCTCTACTCCTTTATAATGTCTCTCCCAGGGCCTCCTCTCTACTCCTTTATAATGTCTCTCCCAGGGCCTCCTCTCTACTCCTTTATAATGTCTCTCCCAGGGCCTCCTCTCTACTCCTTTATAATGTCTCTCCCAGGGCCTCCTCTCTACTCCTTTATAATGTCTCTCCCAGGGCCTCCTCTCTACTCCTTTATAATGTCTCTCCCAGGGCCTCCTCTCTACTCCTTTATAATGTCTCTCCCAGGGCCTCCTCTCTACTCCTTTATAATGTCTCTCCCAGGGCCTCCTCTCTACTCCTTTATAATGTCTCTACCAGGGCCTCCTCCTCTCTACTCTTTTATAATGTCTCTCCCAGGGCCTCCTCTCTACTCCTTTATAATGTCTCTCCCAGGGCCTCCTCTCTACTCCTTTATAATGTCTCTCCCAGGGCCTCCTCCTCTACTCCTTTATAATGTCTCTCCCAGGGCCTCCTCTCTCTACTCCTTTATAATGTCTCTCCCAGGGCCTCCTCTCTACTCCTTTATAATGTCTCTCCCAGGCCTCCTCTCTCCTTTATAATGTCTCTCCCAGGGCCTCCTCTACTCCTTTATAATGTCTCTCCCAGGCCTCCTCTCTACTCCTTTATAATGTCTCTCCCAGGGCCTCCTCTCTATCCTTTATAATGTCTCTCCCAGGGCCTCCTCTACTCCTTTATAATGACTCTCCCAGGGCCTCCTCTCTACTCCTTTATAATGTCTCTCCCAGGGCCTCCTCCTCTACTCCTTTATAATGTCTCTCCCAGGGCCTCCTCTCTACTCCTTTATAATGTCTCTCCCAGGGCCTCCTCTCTACTCCTTTATAATGTCTCTCCCAGGGCCTCCTCCTCTACTCCTTTATAATGTCTCTCCCAGGGCCTCCTCTCACTCCTTTATAATGTCTCCCAGGGCCTCCTCCTCCTACTCCTTTATAATGTCTCTCCCAGGGCCTCCTCTCTACTCCTTTATAATGTCTCTCCCAGGGCCTCCTCTCTACTCCTTTATAATGTCTCTCCCAGGGCCTCCTCTCTACTCCTTTATAATGTCTCTCCCAGGGCCTCCTCCCTACTCCTTTATAATGTCTCTCCCAGGGCCTCCTCTCTACTCCTTTATAATGTCTCTCCCAGGGCCTCCTCTCTATCTCCTTTATAATGTCTCTCCCAGGGCCTCCTCTCTACTCCTTTATAATGTCTCTCCCAGGGCCTCCTCCCTAACTCCTTTATAATGTCTCTCCCAGGGCCTCCTCCTCTACTCCTTTATAATGTCTCTCCCAGGGCCTCCTCTCTACTCCTTTATAATGTCTCTCCCAGGGCCTCCTCTCTACTCCTTTATAATGTCTCTCCCAGGGCCTCCTCCTCTACTCCTTTATAATGTCTCTCCCAGGGCCTCCCTCTACTCCTTTATAATGTCTCTCCCAGGGCCTCCTCCCTACTCCTTTATAATGTCTCTCCCAGGGCCTCCTCTCTATCTCCTTTATAATGTCTCTCCCAGGGCCTCCTCCTCTACTCCTTTATAATGTCTCTCCCAGGCCTCCTCTCTACTCCTTTATAATGTCTCTCCCAGGGCCTCCTCCCTACTCCTTTATAATGTCTCTCCCAGGGCCTCCTCTCGACTCCTTTATAATGTCTCTCCAGGGCCTCCTCCTACTCCTTTATAATGTCTCTCCCAGGGCCTCCTCCTCCTACTCCTTTATAATGTCTCTCCCAGGGCCTCTCTCTCTACTCCTTTATAATGTCTCTCCCAGGGCTCTCCTCTACTCCTTTATAATGTCTCTCCCAGGGCCTCCTCTCTACTCCTTTATAATGTCTCCCAGGGCCTCCTCCCTACTCCTTTATAATGTCTCTCCCAGGGCCTCCTCCTCTACTCTCTTTATAATGTCTCTCCCAGGGCCTCCTCTCTACTCCTTTATAATGTCTCTCCCAGGGCCTCCTCTCTACTCCTTTATAATGTCTCTCCCAGGGCCTCCTTCTCTACCCTTTATAATGTCTCTCCCAGGCCTCCTCCCCTACTCCTTTATAATGTCTCTCCCAGGGCCTCCTCTCTGACTCCTTTATAATGTCTCTCCCAGGGCCTCTCCTCCTACTCCTTTATAATGTCTCTCCCAGGGCTCTCCTCTCTACTCCTTTATAATGTCTCTCCCAGGGCCTCCTCTCTACTCCTTTATAATGTCCCTCCCAGGGCCTCTCTCTCTACTCTTTATAATGTCTCTCCCAGGGCCTCCTCTCTACTCCTTTATAATGTCTCTCCCAGGGCCTCCTCCTCTACTCCTTTATAATGTCTCTCCCAGGGCCTCCTCTCTACCTTTATAATGTCTCTCCCAGGGCCTCCTCCCTACTCCTTTATAATGTCTCTCCCAGGGCCTCCTCCTCTACTCCTTTATAATGTCTCTCCCAGGGCCTCCTCTCTACTCCTTTATAATGTCTCTCCCAGGGCCTCCTCTCTACTCCTTTATAATGTCTCTCCCAGGGCCTCCTCTCTACTCCTTTATAATGTCTCTCCCAGGGCCTCCTCTCTACTCCTTTATAATGTCTCTCCCAGGGCCTCCTCTCTACTCCTTTATAATGTCTCTCCCAGGGCCTCCTCTCTACTCCTTTATAATGTCTCTCCCAGGGCCTCCTCTCTACTCCTTTATAATGTCTCTCCCAGGGCCTCCTCTCTACTCCTTTATAATGTCTCTCCCAGGGCCTCCCTCTCTACTCCTTTATAATGTTCTCTCCCAGGGCCTCTCTCTACCTTTATAATGTCTCTCCCAGGGCCTCCTCTCTACTCCTTTATAATGTCTCTCCCAGGGCCTCCTCTCTACTCCTTTATAATGTCTCTCCCAGGGCCTCCTCCTCCTACCCTTTATAATGTCTCTCCCAGGGCCTCCTCTCTACTCCTTTATAATGTCTCTCCCAGGGCCTCCTCTCTATCCTTTATAATGTCTCTCCCAGGGCCTCCTCCTACCTCTTTATAATGTCTCTCCCAGGGCCTCCTCTCTACTCCTTTATAATGTCTCTCCCAGGGCCTCCTCCCTACTCACTTTATAATGTCTCTCCCAGGGCCTCCTCCCTAATCCTTTATAATGTTCCTCCCAGGGCCTCCCTCTCTCCTCCTTTATAATGTTCTCCAGGGCCTCCTCTCCACGG
>NW_027039309.1:0-35917 GCF_034236695.1 Oncorhynchus nerka | reverse complement strand
GGAGTAGAGAGGAGGCCCTGGGAGAGTCATTATAAAGGATTAGAGAGGAGAGCCTGGGAGAGACATTATAAAGGAGTAGAGAGGAGGCCCTGGGAGACATTGTAAAGGAGTAGAGGAGGAGGCCCTGGGAGAGACATTGTAAAGGAGTAGAGGGAGGCCCTGGGAGAGACATTATAAAGGAGTAGAGAGGAGGCCCTGGGAGAGACATTATAAAGGAGTAGAGGAGGCCCTGGGAGAGACATTATAAGGGTAGAGAGGAGGAGGCCCTGGGTGAGACATAAAGGTAGACAGGAGGCCTGGGAGAGACATTATAAAGGAGTTGGGAGGAGGCCCTGGGAGAGACATTGTGAAGGTAGAGTTGAGGCTCTGGGAGAGACATTATAAAGAAGGAGTAGGGGAGAGGAGGCCCTGGGAGAGACATTATAAAGGAGTAGAGAGGAGGCCCTGGTAGAGACATTATAAAGGAGTAGAGAGGAGGCCCTGGGAGAGACATTATAAAGGAGTAGGAGATGGCCTGGGGAGACATTATAAGGATTAGGGAGGGAGGCCCTGGGAGAGACATTATGAAGGAGTAGGGAGAGGCTCTGGGAGAGACATTATAAAGGGTAGAGAGAGAGGCCCTGGGAGGGACATTATAAAGGAGGTAGAGAGGAGGCCCTGGGAGAGAGACATTATAAAGGAGTAGAGGGAGGCCCTGGGAGAGACATTATAAAAGGAGTAGAGGAGATGGCCCTGGGAGAGACATTATAAAGGGTAGAGAGGAGGAGGCCCTGGGAGAGACATTGTACAAGGTAAGAGAGGAGGCCCTGGGAGAGACATTGTAAAGGAGTAGAGGAGGAGGCCCTGGGAGAGACATTATAAAAAGTTAGGAGGAGGCCCTGGGGAGACATTATAAAGGAGTAGAGAGGAGGCCCTGGGAGAGACATTGTAAAGGGTAGAGAGGAGGGAGGCTAGGAGACATTGTAAAGGAGTAGAGAGGAGGAGGCCCTGGGAGAGACATTATAAAGGAGTAGAGAGGAGGAGGCCCTGGTAGAGACATTATAAAAAGGGAGTAGAGGAGGAGAGGCCCTGGGAGAGACATTATAAGGGAGTAGAGAGGGAGAGCCTGGGAGGGACATTATAAAAGAGTAGAGAGGAGGGAGGCCTGGTAGAGACATTATAAAGGGAGTTGGGAGGGAGGCCCTGGGAGAGTCATTATAAAGGAGTAGAGGAAGGAGGCCCTGGGAGAGACATTATAAAGGATTAGGGAGGAGGCCCTGGGAGAGACATTATAAAGGAGTAGAGAGGAGGAGGCCCTGGGAGAGACATTATAAGGAGTAGAGAGGAGGCCCTGGGAGACACATTATAAAGGAGTAGAGAGGAGGCCTAGGAGAGACATTATAAAGGGAGTAGAGAGGAGGCCTGGGAGAGTCATTATAAAGGGAGGTAGAGAGGAGGCCCTGGGAGAGACATTATAAAGGATTAGAGAGGAGGCCCTGGGAGAGACATTATAAAGGAGTAGAGAGGAGGAGGCCCTGGGTGAGACATAATAAAGGAGTAGAGAGGAGGCCCTGGGTGAGACATTATAAAGGAGTAGAGAGGAGGAGGCCCTGGGAGAGACATTGCAAAGGAGTAGAGAGGAGGCCCTGGGAGAGACATTATAAAGGAGTAGAGAGGAGGCCCTGGGAGAGACATTATAAAGGAGTAGAGAGGAGGCCCTGGGAGAGACATTATAAAGGAGTAGAGAGGAGGCCCTGGGAGAGACATTATAAAGGAGTAGAGAGGAGGCCTGGGAGAGACATTATAAAGGAGTTGGGAGGCCCTGGGAGAGACATTGCAAGAGAGGAGTAGAGTTGAGGCCTGGGAGAGACATTATAAAGGAGGTAGAGAGGAGGCCCTGGGAGAGACATTATAAAGGAGTAGAGAGGAGGCCCTGGGAGAGACATTATAAAGGAGTAGAGAGGAGGCCCTGGGAGAGACATTATGAAGGTAGAGAGATGGCCCTGGGAGAGACATTATAAAGGATTAGGGGAGGAGGCCCTGGGAGAGACATTATAAAGGAGTAGGGAGGCCCTGGGAGAGACATTATAAAGGAGTAGAGAGGAGGAGGCCTGGGAGAGACATTATAAAGGGATTAGGGAGGAGGCCCTGGGAGGACATTATAAAGGAGTAAGAGAGGAGGCCCTGGGAGAGACATAATAAAGGGAGTAGAAGGGAGGCCCTGGGAGAGACATTATAAAGGAGGTAGAGGAGGAGGCCCTGGGAGAGACATTGTAAAGGAGTAGAGGGAGGAGGCCCTGGGAGAGACATTGTAAAGGAGTAGAGAGGAGGAGGCCCTGGGAGAGACATTGTAAAGGAGTAGAGGAGGAGGCCCTGGGAGAGACATTATAAAGGAGGTAGAGAGGAGGCCCTGGGAGGACATTATAAAGGAGGTAGAGAGGAGGAGGCCCTGGGAGAGACATTATAAAGGAGTAAGAGAGGAGGAGGCCCTGGGAGAGACATTATAAAGGAGTAGAGAGGAGGCCCTGGGAGAGACATTATAAAGGAGTAGAGGAGGAGGCCCTGGGAGAGACATTATAAAGGAGTAGAGAGGAGAGCCTGGGAGAGACATTATAAAGGAGTTGGGAGGAGGCCTGGTAAGAGTCATTATAAAGGAGTTGGGAGGAGGCCCTGGGAGAGTCATTATAAAGGATTGGGGAGAGGAGGCCCTGGGAGACATTATAAAGGATTAGGGAGGGAGGCCCTGGGAGAGACATTATAAAGGTAGAGAGGAGAGCCTGGGAGGACATTATAAAGGTAGGGAGGAGGCCCTGGGAGACACATTATAAAGGAGGTAGAGGAGGCCTGGGAGGACATTATAAAGGAGTAGAGAGGAGGCCCTGGGAAGACATTATAAGGAGTAGAGGAGGCCTGGGAGAAGCATTATAAAGGAGTAGAGGAGGAGCCCTGGGAGACATTATAAGGGTAAGAGAGGAGGCCCTGGGTGAGACATAATAAAGGAGTAGAGAGGAGGCCCTAGGTGAGACATTATAAAAGTAGAGAGGAGGAGGCCCTGGGAGAGACATTGCAAGGAGTAGAGAGAGGCCCTGGGAGAACATTATAAAGGAGTAGAGAGGAGGCTGGGAGGGGACATTATAAAAGGAGTAGAGAGGAGGCCCTGGGAGAGACATTATAAAGGAGTTGGGAGGAGGCCCTGGGAGAGACATTGTGAAGGAGTAGAGTTGAGGCTCTGGGAGAGACATTATAAAGGAGTAGGGAGATGGCCCTGGGGGAGACATTATAAAGGATTAGGGAGGAGGCCCTGGGAGAGACATTATAAAGGAGTAGAGAGGAGGAGGCCCTGGGAGAGACATTATAAAGGAGTAGGGAGGAGGCCCTGGGTGAGACATAATAAAGGAGTAGAGAGGAGGCCCTGGGAGAGACATTATAAAGGAGTAGAGAGGAGGAGGCCCTGGGAGAGACATTATAAAGGAGTAGAGAGGAGGCCCTGGGAGAGACATTGTAAAGGAGTAGAGAGGAGGAGGCCCTGGGAGAGACATTGTAAAGGAGTAGAGAGGAGGCCCTGGGAGAGACATTATAAAGGAGTAGAGAGGAGGCCCTGGGAGAGACATTATAAAGGAGTAGAGAGGAGGCCCTGGGAGAGACATTATAAAGGAGTAGAGAGGAGGCCCTGGGAGAGACATTATAAAGGAGTAGAGAGGAGAGCCTGGGAGAGACATTATAAAAGAGCAGAGAGGAGGCCCTGGGAGAGACATTATAAAGGAGTAGAGAGGAGGCCCTGGTAGAGACATTATAAAGGAGTTGGGAGGAGGCCCTGGGAGAGTCATTATAAAGGAGTAGAGAGGAGGCCCTGGGAGAGACATTATAAAGGATTAGGGAGGAGGCCCTGGGAGAGACATTATAAAGGAGTAGAGAGGAGAGCCTGGGAGAGACATTATAAAGGAGTAGAGAGGAGGAGGCCCTGGGAGAGACATTATAAAGGAGTAGGGAGGAGGCCCTGGGTGAGACATAATAAAGGAGTAGAGAGGAGGCCCTGGGAGAGACATTATAAAGGAGTAGAGAGGAGGCCCTGGGAGAGACATTATAAAGGAGTAGAGAGGAGAGCCTGGGAGAGACATTATAAAAGAGCAGAGAGGAGGAGGTCCTGGGAGAGACATTATAAAGGAGTAGAGAGGAGGCCCTGGTAGAGACATTATAAAGGAGTGGGAGGAGGCCCTGGGAGAGTCATTATAAAGGAGTAGAGAGGAGGCCCTGGGAGAGACATTATAAAGGATTAGGGAGGAGGCCCTGGGAGAGACATTATAAAGGAGTAGAGAGGAGAGCCTGGGAGAGACATTATAAAGGAGTAGGGAGGAGGCCCTGGGAGACACATTATAAAGGAGTAGAGAGGAGGCCCTGGGAGACATTATAAAGGAGTAGAGAGGAGGCCCTGGGAGAGACATTATAAAGGAGTAGAGAGGCCCTGGGAGAGACATTATAAAGAGCAGAGAGGAGAGGCCCTGGGAGAGACATTATAAAGGAGTAGAGGAGGCCCTGGTAGAGACATTATAAAGGAGTTGGGAGGAGGCCCTGGGAGAGTCATTATAAAGGAGTAGAGGGAGGCCCTGGGAGGGTGACAGTATAAAAGGGAGGAGGCCCTGGGAGAGACATTATAAGGAGTAGAGGAGAGCCTGGGAGAGACATTATAAAGGAGTAGAGAGGAGGAGGCCCTGGGAGAGACATTATAAAGGAGTAGGGAGGAGGCCCTGGGTGAGACATAATAAAGGAGTAGAGAGGAGGCCCTGGGAGAGACATTATAAAGGAGTAGAGAGGAGGCCCTGGGAGAGACATTATAAAGGAGTAGAGAGGAGAGCCTGGGAGAGACATTATAAAAGAGCAGAGAGGAGGAGGTCCTGGGAGAGACATTATAAAGGAGTAGAGAGGAGGCCCTGGTAGAGACATTATAAAGGAGTTGGGAGGAGGCCCTGGGAGAGTCATTATAAAGGAGTAGAGAGGAGGCCCTGGGAGAGACATTATAAAGGATTAGGGAGGAGGCCCTGGGAGAGACATTATAAAGGAGTAGAGAGGAGAGCCTGGGAGAGACATTATAAAGGAGTAGGGAGGAGGCCCTGGGAGACACATTATAAAGGAGTAGAGAGGAGGCCCTGGGAGAGACATTATAAAGGAGTAGAGAGGAGGCCCTGGGAGAGACATTATAAAGGAGTAGAGAGGAGGCCCTGGGAGAGACATTGTAAAGGAGTAGAGAGGAGGAGGCCCTGGGAGAGACATTGTAAAGGAGTAGAGAGGAGAGCCTGGGAGAGACATTATAAAAGAGCAGAGAGGAGGCCCTGGTAGAGACATTATAAAGGAGCAGAGAGGAGGCCTGGGAGAGACATTATAAAGGAGTAGAGAGGAGGAGGCCCTGGTAGAGACATTATAAAGGAGTTGGGAGGAGGCCTGGTAGAGACATTATAAAGGAGTAGAGAGGAGGCCCTGGGAGAGTCATTATAAAGGAGTAGAGAGGAGGCCCTGGGAGAGACATTATAAAGGATTAGGGAGGAGGCCCTGGGAGAGACATTATAAAGGAGTAGAGAGGAGAGCCTGGGAGAGACATTATAAAGGATTAGAGAGGAGGCCCTGGGAGAGTCATTATAAAGGAGTAGAGAGGAGGCCTGGTAGAGACATTATAAAGGAGTAGAGAGGAGGCCCTGGGAGAGTCATTATAAAAGAGCAGAGAGGAGGCCTGGTAGAGACATTATAAAGGAGTAGAGAGGAGGCCCTGGGAGAGTCATTATAAAGGAGTAGAGAGGAGGCCCTGGGAGAGACATTATAAAGGATTAGGGAGGAGGCCCTGGGAGAGACATTGTGAAGGAGTAGAGTTGAGGCTCTGGGAGAGACATTATAAAGGAGTAGGGAGATGGCCCTGGGGGAGACATTATAAAGGATTAGGGAGGAGGCCCTGGGAGACACATTATAAAGGAGTAGAGAGGAGGCCCTGGGAGAGACATTATAAAGGAGTAGAGAGGAGGAGGCCCTGGGAGAGACATTATAAAGGAGTAGAGAGGAGGAGGCCCTGGGAGAGACATTGTAAAGGAGTAGAGAGGAGGCCCTGGGAGAGACATTATAAAGGAGTAGAGAGGAGGCCCTGGGAGAGACATTATAAAGGAGTAGAGAGGAGGCCCTGGGAGAGACATTGTAAAGGAGTAGAGAGGAGGCCCTGGGAGAGACATTATAAAGGAGTAGAGAGGAGGCCCTGGGAGAGACATTATAAAGGAGTAGAGAGGGAGCCCTGGGAGAGACATTATAAAGGAGTAGAGAGGAGGCCCTGGGAGAGACATTATAAAGGAGTAGAGAGGGAGCCCTGGGAGAGACATTATAAAGGAGTAGAGAGGAGGCTCTGGTAGAGACATTATAAAGGAGTAGAGAGGAGGAGGCCCTGGGAGAGACATTATAAAGGAGTAGAGAGGAGGAGGCCCTGGGACAGACATTGTAAAGGAGTAGAGAGGAGGCCCTGGGAGAGACATTATAAAGGATTATGGAGGAGGCCCTGGGAGAGACATTATAAAGGAGTAGAGACGAGCCGTTAATCTCAGCCTGGTCAGTCTGGACATAGGGCATAAAGGATTATGCATGTTGTGATGTCAGTTGTTGTGGGACAGAGTGGGGATGTGTTTGGAGGGGAGGTTGTGTGTGGTTATCTGTTGTATGTTAATGAGAGTTGGGGGGGTTGGCAAGGGGTGGTACGTATGTAGAGATCCATTGGAGACCAATAGATACCAATAGGGACCACTAGAGACCAGTATAAACCAGTAGAGACCAGTAGAGACCAGTAGACTCAGTGGAGGCCACCAGAGACCACTAGAGACCACTAGAGACCAGCATAAACCAGTAGAGACCACCAGAGACAAGTAGAGACCAGTATAAACCAGTAGAGACCAGTAAAGACCACCAGAGACCAGTAGACTCAGTAGAGACCACTAGAGACCAGTAGACTCAGTAGAGACCACTAGAGACCAGTAGAAACCAGTAGACATCACTAGAGACTAGTAGAGAATCACTAGAGACCAGTAAATATCCATTAGAGACCATTAGAGACCACTAGAGGCCAGTAGCAACCAGTAGAAACCAGTAGAGACCAGTAGGCACCACTAGAGACTAGTAGAGAATCACTAGAGACCAGTAAAGATCCATTAGAGACCAGTAAAGATCCATTAGAGACCAGTAAAGATCCATTAGAGACCATTAGAGACCAGTAAAGATCCATTAGAGACCATTAGAGACCAGTAAAGATCCATTAGAGACCATTAGAGACCAGTAGAGATCCATTAGAGACCATTAGAGACCAGTAGAGATCCATTAGAGACCATTAGAGACCAGTAGAGATCCATTAGAGACCATTAGAGACCAGTAAAGATCCATTAGAGACCATTAGAGACCAGTAAAGATCCATTAGAGACCATTAGAGACCAGTAAAGATCCATTAGAGACAATTAGAGACCAGTAAAGATCCATTAGAGACCATTAGAGACCAGTAAAGATCCATTAGAGACCATTAGAGACCAGTAAAGATCCATTAGAGACCATTAGAGACCAGTAAAGATCCATTAGAGACCATTAGAGACCAGTAGAGATCCATTAGAGACCATTAGAGACCAGTAGAGATCCATTAGAGACCATTAGAGACCAGTAGAGATCCATTAGAGACCATTAGAGACCAGTAAAGATCCATTAGAGACCATTAGAGACCAGTAAAGATCCATTAGAGACCATTAGAGACCAGTAAAGATCCATTAGAGACCATTAGAGACCAGTAAAGATCCATTAGAGACCATTAGAGACCAGTAAAGATCCATTAGAGACCAGTAGAGATCCATTAGAGACCATTAGAGACCAGTAGAGATCCATTAGAGACCATTAGAGACCAGTAGAGATCCATTAGAGACCATTAGAGACCAGTAAAGATCCATTAGAGACCATTAGAGACCAGTAAAGATCCATTAGAGACCATTAGAGACCAGTAAAGATCCATTAGAGACCATTAGAGACCAGTAAAGATCCATTAGAGACCATTAGAGACCAGTAAAGATCCATTAGAGACCAGTAGAGACCAGTAAAGATCCATTAGAGACCATTAGAGACCAGTAAAGATCCATTAGAGACCATTAGAGACCAGTAAAGATCCATTAGAGACCAGTAGAGATCCATTAGAGACCATTAGAGACCAGTAGAGATCCATTAGAGACCATTAGAGACCAGTAGAGATCGATTAGAGACCATTAGAGACCAGTAAAGATCCATTAGAGACCATTAGAGACCAGTAAAGATCCATTAGAGACCATTAGAGACCAGTAAAGATCCATTAGAGACCATTAGAGACCAGTAAAGATCCATTAGAGACCAGTAGAGACCAGTAAAGATCCATTAGAGACCATTAGAGACCAGTAAAGATCCATTAGAGACCAGTAGAGACCAGTAAAGATCCATTAGAGACCATTAGAGACCAGTAAAGATCAGTCTCTTAAACAGTACAACACGTCACATATTTTTCTCTCAATACAATTCAATTCAATTCAATTCAAGGGCTTTATTGGCATGGGAAACATGTGTTAACATGCCCAAAGCAAGTGAGGTAGATAATATATAAAGTGAATATATAAAGTGAAATAAACAATAAAAATGAACTGTAAACATCACACATACAGAAGGTTCAAAACAATAAAGACATTACAAATGTCATATTATATATATATATATATACAGTGTTTTAACAATGTACAAATGGTAAAGGACACAAGATAAAATAAATAAGCATAGATATGGGTTGTGTTTACAATGGTGTTTGTTCTTCACTGGTTGCCCTTTTCTCGTGGCAACAGGTCACAAATCTTGCTGCTGTGATGGCACACTGTGGAATTTCACCCAGTAGATATGGGAGTTTTTCAAACTTGGATTTGTTTTCAAATTCTTTGTGGATCTGTGTAATCTGAGGGAAATATGTCTCTCTAATATGGTCATACATTGGGCAGGAGGTTAGGAAGTGCAGCTCAGTTTCCACCTCATTTTGTGGGCAGTGAGCACATAGCCTGTCTTC
This sequence comes from Oncorhynchus nerka, assembly GCF_034236695.1. Taxonomy (NCBI): domain Eukaryota; kingdom Metazoa; phylum Chordata; class Actinopteri; order Salmoniformes; family Salmonidae; genus Oncorhynchus; species Oncorhynchus nerka. The sequence goes on along the minus strand of NW_027039309.1, from coordinate 26,868 downwards.
TCTTGAGAGCCATGTCTGCCTACGGCGGCCTTTCTCAATAGCAAGGCTATGCTCACTGAGTCTATACATAGTCAAAGCTTTCCTTAATTTTGGGTCAGTCACAGTGGTCAGGTATTCTGCCGCTGTGTACTCTCTGTGTAGGGCCAAATAGCATTCTAGTTTGCTCTGTTTAAAAAAAATATATATTTCCAATGTGTCAAGTAATTATCTTTTTGTTTTCTCATGATTTGGTTGGGTCTAATTGTGCTGCTGTCCTGGGGCTCTGTAGGGTGTGTTTGTGTTTGTGAACAGAGCCCCAGGACCAGCTTGCTTAGGGGACTCTTCTCCGGGTTCATCTCTCTGTAGCTGATTGTTGTGGAAGGTTTGTGAATCGCTTCCTTTTAGGTGGTTGTAGAACACTGAGGAAGTACAGTTCCCGCTCAGCCCAGTCAAAACTGTTCGCTGCTCTGGCCCCCCAATGGTGGAACAAACTCCCTCACGACGCCAGGACAGCGGAGTCAATCACCACCTTCCGGAGACACCTGAAACCCCACCTCTTTAAGGAATACCTAGGATAGGATAAAGTAATCCCTCTCACCCCCCCCTCCCCCTGAAAAGATTTAGATGCACTACTGTTCCACTGGAGGTCATAAGGTGAATGCACCAATTTGTAAGTCGCTCTGGATAAGAGCGTCTGCTAAATGACTTAAATGTAAATGTAAATGTATTTTCTGGATTTTGATAATTAGTGGGTATCGGCCTAATTCTGCTCTGCAGGCATTATTTGGAGGATATTTTTGCAGAATTATGCGGAGTCTCAATTTGGTGTTTGTCCCATTTTGTGAAGTCTTGGTGAAGTTTCTCTCTCTCCCTCTCTCTCCCTCTATCTCTCTCTCTATCTCTCTCTCTCTCTCTCCCTCTATCTCTCTCTATCATCTATCTCTCTCCCTCTATCTCTCTCTATCTCTCTCTCTCTCTCTCCCTCTCTCTCTCTCTCTCTCTCTCTCTATATATATATATCTCTCTCTCTATCTCGCTCTCTCCCCCTCTATCTCTATCTCTCTCTCTATCTCTATCTCTCTCTATATCTCTCTCTCTCTCTCTCTCTCTCTCTCTCTCTCTCTCTCTCTCTCTCTGTATCTCTCTCTATCTATCTCTATCTCTCTATCTCTCCCTCTCTCCCTCTCTCTATCTCTCTATCTCTCCCTCTCTCTCTATCTCTCTCTATCTAGTGTCTCTATCTCTCTATCTCTCCCTCTCTCTCTATCTCTCCCTCTCTCTCTATCTCTCTCTATCTAGTATCTCTATCTCTCTATCTCTCCCTCTCTCTATCTCTCTCTATCTAGTATCTCTATCTCTCTATCTCTCCCTCTCTATCTCTCTCTCTATCTCTCTCTATCTAGTATCTCTATCTCTCTATCTCTCCCTCTCTCTCTATCTCTCTCTATCTAGTATCTCTATCTCTCCCTCTCTCTCTATCTCTCCCACTCCCTCTCTCTCTCTCTCTCTCTCTCTCTCTGTATCTCTCTCTATCTATCTCTATCTCTCTATCTCTCCCTCTATCTCTATCTCTCTCTCTATCTCTCTCTCTATCTCTATCTCTCTCTATATCTCTATCTCTCCCTCTCTCTCTATCTCTCTCTATCTAGTATCTCTATCTCTCTATCTCTCCCTCTCTCTCTATCTCTCTCTATCTAGTATCTCTATCTCTCTATCTCTCCCTCTCTCTCTATCTATCTAGTATCTCTATCTCTCTATCTCTCCCTATCTCTCTCTATCTAGTATCTCTATCTCTCTATCTCTCCCTCTCTCTCTATCTCTCTCTATCTAGTATCTCTCCCTCTCTATCTCTCCCTCTCTCTCTATCTCTCTCTATCTAGTATCTCTATCTCTCTATCTCTCCCTCTCTCTCTATCTCTCTCTATCAAATCACATTCTTACTGGTCCCATAAACATATTTAGCAGATGTTATTGCGGGTGTAGTGTAATGCTTGCTAGCTCCATCAGTGCAGTAATATCTAACAATACACAACAATACACACAGATCTAAAAGAAATGGAATTTAGAAAAATATAAATATTAGGACGAGCGGAATTTACTAAAATACAGAATAATACAGTGTACACATACAATGTAAACATTATTACAGTTTTTCTCAGTCACTGGTGCATTTTTCACATCATCCCTAACATGGGTAGGTAGGCTATAAGAATAGGTAGGCTATAAGAATAGGTAGGCTATAAGAATATATAGGCTATAAGAATATATAGGCTATAAGAATATATAGGCTATAAGAATAGGTAGGCTATAAGAATAGGTAGGCTATAAGAATATATAGGCTATAAGAATAGGTAGGCTATAAGAATAGGTAGGCTATAAGAATATATAGGCTATAAGAATATGTAGGCTATAAGAATAGGTAGGCTATAAGAATAGGTAGGCTATAAGAATATATAGGCTATAAGAATATATAGGCTATAAGAATATATAGGCTATAAGAATATATAGGCTATAAGAATAGGTAGGCTATAAGAATAGGTAGGCTATAAGAATATATAGGCTATAAGAATAGGTAGGCTATAAGAATAGGTAGGCTATAAGAATATATAGGCTATAAGAATATATAGGCTATAAGAATATATAGGCTATAAGAATATATAGGCTATAAGAATATGTAGGCTATAAGAATATATAGGCTATAAGAATATGTAGGCTATAAGAATATATAGGCTATAAGAATAGGTAGGCTATAAGAATATATAGGCTATAAGAATATATAGGCTATAAGAATATGTAGGCTATAAGAATATATAGGCTATAAGAATATATAGGCTATAAGAATATGTAGGCTATAAGAATATGTAGGCTATAAGAATATGTAGGCTATAAGAATATATAGGCTATAAGAATAGGTAGGCTATAAGAATATGTAGGCTATAAGAATATGTAGGCTATAATACAGTTTTTCTCATTCGCTTTGGTGCATTTTTCACATCATCCCTAACATGGGCAAAATAACAAGTGCATTTCTCAGAACAATTTGTACAAACTGCAATATACAATAGATATGTTCCTAAAGCTAGTCAGTCACTAAAAATCCTTAGTACATCTCTCAAAAGTAAATATTCATGCCAATGATCATGTCAGTGTCATCAGAATGATACGTAATTGAGTCATTGTTCACGAACAAGGTCGTCAAAATGTTTAGGTATGTTGTCAATGTAACTGTGTACTTTGACAGTATTACCTGATGTAAACTTAGGCTACAGTTTGGATGACAGTTACTGTATTGAAAATGCACAAGGCTGCACTTCTATGGCATATATCAATTTCAACAGTACTATTTACATATTACTGTATGTGGGTTATTGATTGAAAGAGACTGGAAAACCCAAGGGGCACAAAGGGAAAAAAAACTAAATTAGAAAGAAACACAGGAAACCACCCCTAAGGCACAACTTTGCCCGCAGCACTGTTGTGCTGTCTCTACACATCCAGACGTTCCTGTCTGTCGGCCCACATGTTCTCATCCACATCACACCGGATATTTTCCCTTCCAATGCAACGTGGAAAGAATCTTTTGGAATGCCTTATCCATCCTCTGCAGGCGTCTACTGTGATGTCCTCACATGCTGCATCCATTGCAGCCAGCAGGGTCATCTGTGTGTATGGCTGACGATCGTACACCTTCCACCTCCATGCTGAAAATAACTCCTCAATTGGGTTAAGGAATGGTGAATAAGGTGGGAGGAATTCTACGAGCATCCTCGGGTGGGTCACAAACCATTGCCTTATGATGTTTGATCGATGGAAATTCACATTATCACAAATGACCACATACTTTGGCAAATCCTCTCTGAACAGACCCCTCTCATCATCAGGGATGAGAGCCCTGTAGAGTGTCTCTAAAAAGTTGAGTAGATGCTGGGTGTTGTTTACCTGTACATACTGGTACCGTAGCTCCTTAACTCTGTCCTCATTCCTTTGGAATGGTACACGGTACAGCTGTTTCATACTCATCTGGTTTCTATGCAGCACCCTGTCGATGGTTGAGATGCTAACCATATGGATGTTTTCAAAGACATCCTTGTCTTCTATAATGGTCCTTTGTATTTCCCTGAGTCTCGTGGCATTGTTTGCTAGGACCATGGTGCAAATAGCCTCCTCCTGTTGAGGTGTGAAAAGGCGTCCTCTGCCACCGGTTTGAGGTAATCTTGCAGTCCTATGTGGGAAATGCAGTGATGCATTGTACACTTTCACATAGACAAAAACTATGCGAACACACATTTTACTGTAAAACATTGCAACTCTGCGTTGTGGTCTGTCTATATTTGCTTGCCAATTGATTCTTCATGAGATGCACCTTTGAGCAATTTAGACAACTGGTTGATTGTTGGTTGAACTAACACTTTACATTCCTTCATGAGTGAGGGTCAATTTCACCTGCACGATTCATCAATTCACGTTTTTGTACAAAAGGTCTAATAGAAATGTGTAAAACTATGCTTGACAGTTTATGACAAATAGTTCAACAATTTTGCATGTAATGGCTTATGCAAGGGACTAATGCCTAGATGTTTTGAGGGGTAAGACTATTCAACAGAGAACCATCTACTACATTTTGATCAACATGACATGAGCAATTGATCATGTGGAAAAAAAGCTGACACTTGTACATTATCAATTGCAATTTGTTCAAAGGAATAAGAAATTGCTTTAATGATGTGCACAAGTGACTATACGATTTGGAATTTGTATAAGTAGTATCAAGGATTGCACTTTTGATCTAAGAAATGCACCAAAGTGACTGAGAAAAACTGTAAAGTGACCAGTGATGCCAAGTCTACAAGTGTAGTCGGAGGTTTACATACACCTTAGCCAAATACATTTAAACTCCGTTTTTCACAAATCCTGACATTTAATCCTAGTAAAAATTCCCCTGTTTTAGGACAGTTAGGATCACCACTTTATTTTAAGAATGTGAAATGTCAGAATAATAGTAGAGAGAATGATTTATTTCAGCTTTTATTTCTTTCATCCTCAGTGGGTCAGAAGTTTACATACACTCAATTAGTATTTGGTAGCATTGCCTTTGAATTGTTTAACTTGGGTCAAACGTTTGGGTAGCCTTCCACAAGCTTCCCACAATAAATTGGGTGAATTTTGTCCCATTCCTCCTGACAGAGCTGGTGTAACTGAGTCAGGTTTGTAGGCCTCTTTGTTTTGCGCACGCTTTTTCAGTTCTGCCCACAGATTTTCTATAGGCTTGAGGTCAGGGCTTTGAGATGGCCACTCCAATACCTCGACTTTGTTGTCCTTAAGCCATTTTGCCTCAACTTTGGCAGTATGCTTGGGGTCATTGTCCATTTGGAAGACCCATTTGCGACCAAGCTTTAACTTCCTGACTGATGTCTTGAGATGTTGCTTCAATGTATCCACATCATTTTCCTACCTCATGATGCCATCGATTTTGTGAAGTTCACCAGTCCCTCCTGCACCCCCACAACATGATGCTGCCACCCCCTTGCTTCAGGGTTGGGATGATGTTCTTCGGCTTGCAAGCCAGACAAGGCCTCTACCGAACATTATCTACTCAAAATATTTAGGAATTCCATTTTTGTTATTATCAGAAATAGAATTGTTGGAAATACAACAATATGAGTTTAATTTTAGATAATCTACCCAAGAAAGGGTTAACATTAGCTCATAGAATGATATGTGGCCTCAGAAACAAAGTTCATGAGAGTGCTAAATTGCTAATCTTAGATAATATGAATATATTAGCCATTTCTGAGACTCACTTAGACAGCACCTTTGATGATTACAGCAGTATGAATAAAAGGAGAGAGTGAGAGAGGTGTGTGAGAGAGGTGTGTGTGTGAGAGAGAGGTGTGGGTGAGAGAGAGAGAGAGAGAGAGAGAGAGAGAGAGGTGTGTGTGAGAGAGAGAGAGGTGTGTGTGAGAGAGAGAGAGAGAGAGGTGTGTGAGAGAGAGAGAGGTGTGTGAGAGAGAGAGAGAGTTGTGTGAGAGAGTGGTGTGTGTGAGAGAGAGAGGTGTGTGTGAGATAGGTGTGAGTGAGTGAGGTGTGAGAAAGAGAGAGAGGTGTGTGAGAGAGAGAGGTGTGTGTGTGAGAGAGGTGTGAGAGAGGTGTGTGAGAGAGGTGTGTGTGAGAGAGAGAGAGTGTGAGAGAGAGAGAGGTGTGAGAGAGAGAGAGAGAGAGAGAGAGAGAGAGGTGTGAGAGAGAGAGAGAGAGAGAGGTGTGTGAGAGAGAGGCATGTGAGAGGGAGAGAGAGAGGTGTGTGAGAGAGGGAGGTGTGTGTGTGAGAGAGAGAGGTGTGTGTGTGAGAGAGAGAGGTGTGTGAGAGAGAGAGATGTGTGAGAAAGAGAGGTGTGTGTGTGAGAGAGAGTGTGTGTGAGAGAGGCGTGTGTGAGAGAGAGATGTGTGTGTGTGAGAGAGGTGTGTGTGAGAGAGAGAGGTGTGTGTGTGAGAGAGGTGTGTGTGTGTGAGAGGTGTGAGAGGTGTATGTGTGAGAGAGATGTGTGAGAGAGAGAGAGATGTGTGCGAGAGAGAGGTGTGAAAGAGAGAGAGAGGTGTGTGAGAGAGAGGTGTGAAAGAGAGAGAGAGGTGTGTGTTTGTCTGAACTGGTTCCCCTCACCCCTTCTCCTTCTCCTGTCAGTAATGTGTTGCTAATCAGCTGTCAACATGGCAGTGATGAGGAGGTGATCATCTCGGCAGTTGAAGGTAATGGCTTTAAAAGTCACAGAGTCAATGTCAATGGGATCACTCGGATTCAATCACCGCCCCCCCCAGTCCCCCGCCCATCTCAGCCCGCCACTGAAAGATGGCCCCCGCTGACATTACCACTCATTTTGAGCAGAAGCATCTGGGCCCTAGTAAATAACCATGAGGGGCTGGGTCCAGTCGACAGGTCATTAGCCCTGAGAAAAATAAATATCTCCCCTCTTCTCGTCTCCCCCCTTCTCTCCCTTCTCATGAAGGCTGCAAGTCATTTACCACAAACTAGGAAATTTCACCCTAGATTAAGTATGATGGGCCAATATCAGTCAGTAATGGAGGGTTTGGGGGGGGTTGCTTTAAGAGTGGGATGTGTTGGTATGGACAGTGTTGTAAAGAATTTAAGTAAAAATACTTTAAAGTACTACTTAAGTAGTTTATTGGGGTATCTGTACTTTACGATACTATTTATATTTTTGACAACTTTTACTTTTTCTTCACTACATTCCCAAAGAAAATAATGTACTTTTTACTCCATACATTTTCCCTGACACCCAAAAGTACTCGTTACATGTTGAATGCTTAGCAGGACAGGAACATTTTTTTTAACTCAACGCACTTAAAGAGAAAATCCCTGGTCATCCCTACTGCCTCTGATCTGGAGGACTCACTAAACAGAGAACATCCCTGGTCATCCCTACTGCCTCTGATCTGGAGGACTCACTAAACAGAGAACATCCCTGGTCACCCCTACTGCCTCTGATCTGGAGGACTCACTAAACAGAGAACATCCCTGGTCACCCCTACTGCCTCTGATCTGGAGGACTGACTAAACAGAGAACATCCCTGGTCATCCCTACTGCCTCTGATCTGGAGGACTCACTAAACAGAGAACATCCCTGGTCATCCCTACTGCCTCTGATCTGGAGGACTCACTAAACAGAGAACATCCCTGGTCATCCCTACTGCCTCTGATCTGGAGGACTCACTAAACAGAGAACATCCCTGGTCATCTACTGCCTCTGATCTGGTGGACTCACTAAACAGAGAACATCCCTGGTCATCCCTACTGCCTCTGATCTGGAGGACTCACTAAACAGAGAACATCCCTGGTCATCCCTACTGCCTCTGATCTGGAGGACTCACTAAACAGAGAACATCCCTGGTCATCCCTACTGCCTCTGATCTGGAGGACTCATTAAACAGAGAACATCCCTGGTCATCTACTGCCTCTGATCTGGAGGACTCACTAAACAGAGAATATCCCTGGTCATCTACTGCCTCTGATCTGGTGGACTCACTAAACAGAGAACATCCCTGGTCATCCCTACTGCCTCTGATCTGGAGGACTCACTAAACAGAGAACATCCCTGGTCATCCCTACTGCCTCTGATCTGGAGGACTCACTAAACAGAGAACATCCCTGGTCATCCCTACTGCCTCTGATCTGGAGGACTCACTAAACAGAGAACATCCCTGGTCATCTACTGCCTTTGATCTGGAGGACTCACTAAACATAGAACATCCCTGGTCACCCCTACTGCCTCTGATCTGGAGGACTCACTAAACAGAGAACATCCCTGGTCATCTACTGCCTCTGATCTGGTGGACTCACTAAACAGAGAACATCCCTGGTCATCCCTACTGCCTCTGATCTGGAGGACTCACTAAACAGAGAACATCCCTGGTCATCCCTACTGCCTCTGATCTGGAGGACTCACTAAACAGAGAACATCCCTGGTCATCCCTACTGCCTCTGATCTGGAGGACTCACTAAACAGAGAACATCCCTGGTCACCCCTACTGCCTCTGATCTGGAGGACTCACTAAACAGAGAACATCCCTGGTCACCCCTACTGCCTCTGATCTGGAGGACTGACTAAACAGAGAACATCCCTGGTCATTCCTACTGCCTCTGATCTGGAGGACTCACTAAACAGAGAACATCCCTGGTCATCCCTACTGCCTCTGATCTGGAGGACTCACTAAACAGAGAACATCCCTGGTCATCCCTACTGCCTCTGATCTGGAGGACTCACTAAACAGAGAACATCCCTGGTCATCTACTGCCTCTGATCTGGTGGACTCACTAAACAGAGAACATCCCTGGTCATCCCTACTGCCTCTGATCTGGAGGACTCACTAAACAGAGAACATCCCTGGTCATCCCTACTGCCTCTGATCTGGAGGACTCACTAAACAGAGAACATCCCTGGTCATCCCTACTGCCTCTGATCTGGAGGACTCACTAAACAGAGAACATCCCTGGTCATCCCTACTGCCTCTGATCTGGAGGACTCATTAAACAGAGAACATCCCTGGTCATCTACTGCCTCTGATCTGGAGGACTCACTAAACAGAGAATATCCCTGGTCATCTACTGCCTCTGATCTGGTGGACTCACTAAACAGAGAACATCCCTGGTCATCCCTACTGCCTCTGATCTGGAGGACTCACTAAACAGAGAACATCCCTGGTCATCCCTACTGCCTCTGATCTGGAGGACTCACTAAACAGAGAACATCCCTGGTCATCCCTACTGCCTCTGATCTGGAGGACTCACTAAACAGAGAACATCCCTGGTCATCCCTACTGCCTCTGATCTGGAGGACTCACTAAACAGAGAACATCCCTGGTCATCCCTACTGCCTCTGATCTGGAGGACTCATTAAACAGAGAACATCCCTGGTCATCTACTGCCTCTGATCTGGAGGACTCACTAAACAGAGAATATCCCTGGTCATCTACTGCCTCTGATCTGGTGGACTCACTAAACAGAGAACATCCCTGGTCATCCCTACTGCCTCTGATCTGGAGGACTCACTAAACAGAGAACATCCCTGGTCATCCCTACTGCCTCTGATCTGGAGGACTCACTAAACAGAGAACATCCCTGGTCATCCCTACTGCCTCTGATCTGGAGGACTCACTAAACAGAGAACATCCCTGGTCATCTACTGCCTTTGATCTGGAGGACTCACTAAACATAGAACATCCCTGGTCACCCCTACTGCCTCTGATCTGGAGGACTCACTAAACAGAGAACATCCCTGGTCATCTACTGCCTCTGATCTGGTGGACTCACTAAACAGAGAACATCCCTGGTCATCCCTACTGCCTCTGATCTGGAGGACTCACTAAACAGAGAACATCCCTGGTCATCCCTACTGCCTCTGATCTGGAGGACTCACTAAACAGAGAACATCCCTGGTCATCCCTACTGCCTCTGATCTGGAGGACTCACTAAACAGAGAACATCCCTGGTCACCCCTACTGCCTCTGATCTGGAGGACTCACTAAACAGAGAACATCCCTGGTCACCCCTACTGCCTCTGATCTGGAGGACTGACTAAACAGAGAACATCCCTGGTCATTCCTACTGCCTCTGATCTGGAGGACTCACTAAACAGAGAACATCCCCTGGTCATCCCTACTGCCTCTGATCTGGAGGACTCACTAAACAGAGAACATCCCTGGTCATCCCTACTGCCTCTGATCTGGAGGACTCACTAAACAGAGAAACATCCCTGGTCATCTACTGCCTCTGGATCTGGTGGACTCACTAAACAGAGAACATCCTGGTCATCCCTACTGCCTCTGATCTGGAGGACTCACTAAACAGAGAACATCCCTGGTCATCCCTACTGCCTCTGATCTGGAGGACTCACTAAAACAGAGAACATCCCTGGTCATCCCTACTGCCTCTGATCTGGAGGACTCACTAAACAGAGAACATCCCTGGTCATCCCTACTGCCTCTGATCTGGAGGACTCATTAAACAGAGAACATCCTGGTCATCTACTGCCTCTGATCTGGAGGACTCACTAAACAGAGAATATCCCTGGTCATCTACTGCCTCTGATCTGGTGGACTCACTAAACAGAGAACATCCCTGGTCATCCCTACTGCCTCTGATCTGGAGGACTCACTAAACAGAGAACATCCCTGGTCATCCCTACTGCCTCTGATCTGGAGGACTCACTAAACAGAGAACATCCCTGGTCATCCCTACTGCCTCTGATCTGGAGGACTCACTAAACAGAGAACATCCCTGGTCATCCCTACTGCCTCTGATCTGGAGGACTCACTAAACAGAGAACATCCCTGGTCATCTACTGCCTTTGATCTGGAGGACTCACTAAACATAGAACATCCCTGGTCACCCCTACTGCCTCTGATCTGGAGGACTCACTAAACAGAGAACATCCCTGGTCATCTACTGCCTCTGATCTGGTGGACTCACTAAACAGAGAACATCCCTGGTCATCCCTACTGCCTCTGATCTGGAGTACTCACTAAACACAAAATGCTTTGTTTGTAAATTGTGTCTGACTGTGTCCTTGGCTATCTGTACATTTAAAACAAGACAATTGTGCTTTGCTTAACATAAGGGATTTGAAATTATTTGTCTGATACTTGAGCACATTTTTGCATTTACTTTTGATACTTAATTATATTTATAATCAAATACTTTTAGACTTTTGCTCAAGTAGTATTTTACTGGGTGTCTTTCACTTTTTCTTGAGTCATTTTCTATTAAAGGTATCTTTACTTTTACTCAAGTTTGACAATTGGGTATTTTTTCCATCACTGATGGGTGGTGGGGGGGGGGGGCCTTTAAGAGGGTGGGCCTTTAAGAGGGGGATGTGTTGATATAAGGATTAACATCTCAGTAACCTCCCCCCTTTAAACCCGCAAACACCCCCCCACCCCCACCCACCACGAGGCCATCTTTCCTCTTCATTCCTGAGTATGTTTTTGTGTGTCAAATCAAATTAAATCAAATTATTATTTTAACGGTGAAATGCTTAGTTACGGCCCTTCCCAAAAGTGAAGAAAAATATATGCAAAATAATAACACGAGTATGTAACAGTTCTGTGATAATGAGGGACGGGAAGCAAGTACAGGGTGAGGATGTATTAATCAATAGACATGAAACTAAACAAGACCAGCGTCTGGACAAGAGAAACAAAACAACATCGATGCTCATCAGACACAGGGATGAAACTGAGGAACTGACAGATATAGGGGGAGGCAATCAATGATGTGATGGAGTCCAGGTGAGTCCGATGAAGCACTGGTGCACGTAATGATGGTGACATGTGTGCGTAATGATGGTGACAGGTGTGCGTAATGATGGTGACAGTTGTGCGTAATGATGGTGACAGGTGTGTGTAATGATGGTGACAGGTGTGCGTAACGATGGTGACAGGTGTGCGTAACGATGGTGACAGGTGTGTGTAATGATGGTGACAGGTGTGCGTAACGATGGTGACAGGTGTGCGTAACGATGGTGACAGGTGTGCGTAACGATGGTGACAGGTGTGCGTAATGCTGAGCAGCCTGGCGACCTCGAGCGCCAGAGAGCGGGAGAGAGCAAAGGAATATTTGTTAAATACATATACGAGGTGGAAGTAGATATGTAGTACATATAGGTGGGGTTAAAGTGACTAGGCAACAGAATTGATAATAAACAGTAGCAGCAGCGAATGTAATGAGCCAAAAGAGAGTGCCAAGAGGGCCAATGCTGATAGTCTGAGTAGCTATTTGGTTTACTATTTATCTGTCTTATGGCAGTCTAATGGCAGTCTAATGGCAGTCTAATGGCAGTCTAATGGCAGTCTTATGACAGTCTAATGGCAGTCTAATGGCAGTCTAATGGCAGTCTTATGACAGTCTTATGACAGTCTAATGGTAGTCTAATGGCAGTCTAATGGCAGTCTAATGGCAGTCTTATGGCAGTCTAATGGCAGTCTTATGGCAGTCTTATGACAGTCTTATGACAGTCTAATGGCAGTCTAATGGCAGTCTAATGGCAGTCTTATGACAGTCTAATGGCAGTCTTATGAAAGTCTAATGGCAGTCTTATGGCAGTCTAATGGCAGTCTAATGGCAGTCCAATGGCAGTCTAATGGCAGTCTAATGGCAGTCTTATGACAGTCTAATGGCAGTCTTATGACAGTCTAATGGCAGTCTTATGGTAGTCTAATGGCAGTCTTATGGCAGTCTAATGGCAGTCTTATGACAGTCTAATGGCAGTCTTATGACAGTCTTATGACAGTCTTATGACAGTCTAATGGCAGTCTAATGACAGTCTAATGGCAGTCTAATGGCAGTCTTATGACAGTCTTATGGCAGTCTTATGGCAGTCTTATGGCAGTCTAATGGCAGTCTTATGGCAGTCTTATGGCAGTCTAATGGCAGTCTAATGACAGTCTAATGACAGTCTTATGGCAGTCTTATGGCAGTCTAATGGCAGTCTAATGGCAGTCTAATGGCAGTCTAATGACAGTCTTATGGCAGTCTTATGGCAGTCTAATGGCAGTCTAATGGCAGTCTAATGGCAGTCTAATGGCAGTCTTATGACAGTCTAATGGCAGTCTTATGACAGTCTTATGGCAGTCTAATGGCAGTCTAATGGCAGTCTAATGACAGTCTTATGGCATTCTAATGGCAGTCTAATGGCAGTCTAATGGCAGTCTAATGACAGTCTTATGGCAGTCTAATGGCAGTCTAATGGCAGTCTTATGGCAGTCTAATGACAGTCTAATGGCAGTCTAATGGCAGTCTTATGACAGTCTAATGGCAGTCTAATGGCAGTCTTATGGCAGTCTAATGGCAGTCTAATGGCAGTCTAATGGCAGTCTTATGGCAGTCTAATGGCAGTCTTATGGCAGTCTTATGACAGTCTTATGACAGTCTAATGGCAGTCTAATGGCAGTCTAATGGCAGTCTAATGGCAGTCTTATGACAGTCTAATGGCAGTCTTATGAAAGTCTAATGGCAGTCTTATGGCAGTCTAATGGCAGTCTAATGGCAGTCTTATGACAGTCTAATGGCAGTCTTATGACAGTCTTATGACAGTCTAATGGCAGTCCAATGGCAGTCTAATGGCAGTCTAATGGCAGTCTTATGACAGTCTAATGGCAGTCTTATGACAGTCTAATGGCAGTCTTATGGTAGTCTAATGGCAGTCTTATGGCAGTCTAATGGCAGTCTTATGACAGTCTAATGGCAGTCTAATGACAGTCTTATGACAGTCTTATGACAGTCTAATGACAGTCTAATGGCAGTCTAATGGCAGTCTTATGACAGTCTTATGGCAGTCTTATGGCAGTCTTATGGCAGTCTAATGGCAGTCTTATGACAGTCTTATGGCAGTCTAATGGCAGTCTAATGACAGTCTAATGACAGTCTTATGGCAGTCTTATGGCAGTCTAATGGCAGTCTAATGGCAGTCTAATGGCAGTCTAATGACAGTCTTATGGCAGTCTTATGGCAGTCTAATGGCAGTCTAATGGCAGTCTAATGGCAGTCTAATGGCAGTCTTATGACAGTCTAATGGCAGTCTTATGACAGTCTTATGGCAGTCTAATGGCAGTCTAATGGCAGTCTAATGACAGTCTTATGGCATTCTAATGGCAGTCTAATGGCAGTCTAATGGCAGTCTAATGACAGTCTTATGGCAGTCTAATGGCAGTCTAATGGCAGTCTTATGGCAGTCTAATGACAGTCTAATGGCAGTCTAATGGCAGTCTTATGACAGTCTAATGGCAGTCTAATGGCAGTCTTATGGCAGTCTAATGGCAGTCTAATGGCAGTCTAATGGCAGTCTTATGGCAGTCTTATGACAGTCTTATGGCAGTCTACTTGGCAGTCTTATGGCAGTCTTGTGGCAGTCTTATGACAGTCTTATGACAGTCTTTGTTCAGCCACGACTCAGAGAAACATAACTGATATAACAGTTCATAAAGGCTGATAGGATCGTAGCGGACAGAGCTCGTCCAGTTTGTTTTTTAGTGATTGGTATGTTCGACCAAACGAAACAAGATGCTCGGCTGACGTAGTCTAATCGTGACGCTCGACCGACGTAGTCTAATCATGATGCTCGACCGACGTAGTCTAATCATGATGCTCGACCGACGTACTCTAATCATGATGCTCGACCGACGTAATCTAATCATGATGCTCGACCGACGTAGTCTAATCGTGATGCTCGACCGACGTAGTCTAATCGTGATGCTCGACCGACGTAATCTAATCGTGATGCTCGACCGACGTAATCTAATCGTGATGCTCGACCGACGTAATCTAATCGTGATGCTCGACCGACGTAGTCTAATCATGATGCCGCCTCGCTTGCCTCTCTTTGGCCGGTCGCTTCCTGTTTGGAGTCCCCGGGGATCAGGGTCCAGTCCAGAGGTGCCGACTCGTTCAGTTAGAAACCTTCGTCATGCCTGTGTTTGTGTGACGAGGGGATTTACTGCTGGTTGATAGAGACCAAAGGACAGCTGTCCGCTACCAAACACATTTTGTTGTTGGTAAGTGAAAGGAGCGCTCTAATTGGCTAATTAAGGCTCCTTCCTGGTAACAGGGTTGCCCCCTTTTCCCCTTCCCTACAGATTAGGGCTGATTGTGGTTCAAGGCCAAAATACAGATTTACAGACGTTGGTTTATAGAGTTTGTCAACTCAGTTTGCAGTGGTGTGTCTTTTTTCAATCTCTAGACCAATCAACTGACAGAGTGTTATAGCCTGGATGCCAGTCTTTTGTGTTAATACTAGCAGAAAAGACTGGCACCCAGGCTAGAGGTATGAGACTTTGGACTGTTTTGTATTAAACCTTGGTTTTATTGAACATACAAACCTAATATGATAGTAACACAGGATAGATCTACTGTCGTAGACTACTCACTAGAGCACTAGAACTCCATGTCATCACGTTTGTAAAGTCAATTCTCAATTAAAGTTGGGTGCAGACAGACAGTTAATGCCACTATGCAAATGTCAATGCTAAAGTCAATGTCAATGTAACCTGTCTAATGTAAACCCCTTGCTGTACAAATGACCCTGATGGCATCAATCTAATTAACATGTAATGACTAATGCAAACCCATTACAGATTCAAATATAACACAAACATTATTATATTAACCTCCAAATATATGCTAATTCTATCAACATAATTAATTTAATCAACTTGAAAGTGAGTGTAATTATGAATAATTAATATAAAAAAACGTTACTTAAATATTCATATTGGTTAATGTAATATATCTCTAATACATCTCTGATCACCAGTGGCTGTCTGGTTGTTAACAGAGTCATGTGCTCAGAGAGTCGAGACATTGAAGCTTCTGCATTGTGATGCATTAACGTGACACTACAACATTCTATAACAGTCATGTTAGAGCCTCAATAACATGACACTACAACATTCTATAACAGCCATGTTAGAACCTCATTAACGTGACACTACAACATTCTATAACAGTCATGTTAGAGCCTCAATAACATGACACTACAACATTCTATAACAGCCATGTTAGAACCTCATTAACATGACACTACAACATTCTATAACAGTCATGTTAGAACCTCATTAACATGACACTACAACATTCTATAACAGCCATGTTAGAACCTCATTAACATGACACTACAACATTCTATAACAGCCATGTTGGAAACTCATTAACATGACACTACAACATTCTATAACAGCCATGTTAGAACCTCATTAGCATGACACTACAACATTCTATAACAGCCATGTTAGAACCTCATTAACATGACACTACAACATTCTATAACAGCCATGTTGGAAACTCATTAACATGACACTACAACATTATATAACAGCCATGTTAGAACCTCATTAACATGACACTACAACAGCCATGTTAGAACCTCATTAACATGAGACTACAACATTCTATAACAGTCATGTTAGAGCCTCATTAACATGACACTACAACATTCTATAACAGTCATGTTAGAACCACATTAACATGACACTACAACATTCTATAACAGTCATGTTAGAACCTCATTAACATGACACTACAACATTCTATAACAGTCATGTTAGAACCTCATTAACATGACACTACAACGTTTCTATAGCAGCCATGTTAGAACCTCATTAACATGACACTACAACATTCTATAACAGCCATGTTAGAACCTCATTAACGTGACACTACAACATTCTATAACAGTCATGTTAGAACCTCATTAACATGACACTACAACATTCTATAACAGCCATGTTGGAAACTCATTAACATGACACTACAACATTCTATAACAGCCATGTTAGAACCTCATTAGCATGACACTACAACAGCCATGTTGGAAACTCATTAACATGACACTACAACATTCTATAACAGCCATGTTAGAACCTCATTAGCATGACACTACAACAGCCATGTTAGAACCTCATTAACACGAGACTACAACATTCTATATCAGCCATGTTGGAACCTCATTAACATGACACTACAACATTCTATAACCCCATTAACATGACACTACAACATTCTATAACAGTCATGTTAGAACCTCATTAACATGACACTACAACATTCTATAACAGTCCTGTTAGAACCTCATTAACGTGACACTACAACATTCTATAACAGTCATGTTAGAACCTCATTAACATGACACTACAACATTCTATAACAGTCATGTTAGAGCCTCATTAACATGACACTACAACATTCTATAACAGTCATGTTAGAACCTCATTAACATGACACTACAACATTCTATAACAGCCATGTTAGAACCTCATTAACATGACACTACAACATTCTATAACAGCCATGTTAGAACCTCATTAACATGACACTACAACATTCTATAACAGCCATGTTAGAACCTCATTAACATGACACTACAACATTCTATAACAGTCATGTTAGAACCTCATTAACATGACACTACAACATTCTATAACAGTCATGTTAGAACCTCATTAACATGACACTACAACATTCTATAACAGTCATGTTAGAACCTCATTAACATGACACTACAACATTCTATAACAGCCATGTTAGAACCTCATTAACATGACACTACAACATTCTATAACAGCCATGTTAGAACCTCATTAACGTGACACTACAACATTCTATAACAGTCATGTTAGAACCTCATTAACATGACACTACAACATTCTATAACAGCCATGTTGGAAACTCATTAACATGACACTACAACATTCTATAACAGCCATGTTAGAACCTCATTAGCATGACACTACAACAGCCATGTTGGAAACTCATTAACATGACACTACAACATTCTATAACAGCCATGTTAGAACCTCATTAGCATGACACTACAACAGCCATGTTAGAACCTCATTAACACGAGACTACAACATTCTATATCAGCCATGTTGGAACCTCATTAACATGACACTACAACATTCTATAACCCCATTAACATGACACTACAACATTCTATAACAGTCATGTTAGAACCTCATTAACATGACACTACAACATTCTATAACAGTCCTGTTAGAACCTCATTAACGTGACACTACAACATTCTATAACAGTCATGTTAGAGCCTCATTAACATGACACTACAACATTCTATAACAGTCATGTTAGAACCTCATTAACATGACACTACAACATTCTATAACAGCCATGTTAGAACCTCATTAACATGACACACTACAACATTCTATAACAGCCATGTTAGAACCTCATTAACATGACACTACAAAATTCTATAACAGCCATGTTAGAACCTCATTAACATGACACTACAACATTCTATAACAGCCATGTTAGAACCTCATTAACATGACACTACAAAATTCTATAACAGCCATGTTAGAACCTCATTAACATGACACTACAACATTCTATAACAGCCATGTTAGAACCTCATTAACATGACACTACAACATTCTATAACAGCCATGTTGGAACCTCATTAACATGACACTACAACATTATATAACAGCCATGTTAGAACCTCATTAACATGTGACTACAACATTCTATAACAGCCATGTTGGAACCTCATTAACATGACACTACAACATTCTATAACCCCATTAACATGACACATGTCATGTTAGAACCTCATTAACATGACACTACAACATTATATAACAGTCATGTTAGAGCCTCATTAACATGACACTACAACATTCTATAACAGCCATGTTAGAACCTCATTAACGTGACACTACAACATTCTATAACAGTCATGTTAGAACCTCATTAACATGACACTACAACATTCTATAACAGCCATGTTGGAAACTCATTAACATGACACTACAACATTCTATAACAGCCATGTTAGAACCTCATTAGCATGACACTACAACAGCCATGTTGGAAACTCATTAACATGACACTACAACATTCTATAACAGCCATGTTAGAACCTCATTAGCATGACACTACAACAGCCATGTTAGAACCTCATTAACACGAGACTACAACATTCTATATCAGCCATGTTGGAACCTCATTAACATGACACTACAACATTCTATAACCCCATTAACATGACACTTTCTATAACAGTCATGTTAGGAACCTCATTAACATGACACTACAACATTCTATAACAGTCCTGTTAGAACCTCATTAACATGACACTACAACATTCTATGACACTACAACATTTATAACAGTCATGTTAGAGCCTCATTAACATGACACTACAACATTCTATAACAGTCATGTTAGAACCTCATTAACATGACACTACAACATTCTATAACAGCCATGTTAGAACCTCATTAACATGACACTAACAACATTCTATAACAGCCATGTTAGAACCTCACTACATGGACACTACAACATTCTATAACAGCCATGTTAGAACCTCATTAACATGACACTACAACATTCTATAACAGTCATGTTAGAACCTCATTAACATGACACTACAACATTCTATAACAGTCATGTTAGAACCTCATTAACATGACACTACAACATTCTATAACAGTCATGTTAGAACCTCATTAACATGACACTACAACATTCTATAACAGCCATGTTAGAACCTCATTAACATGACACTACAAATATCTCTATAACAGCCATGTTAGAACCCCATTAACACACTGATTTCATAACAGTCACAACCTCATTAACATGACACTACAACATTCTATAACAGCCATGTTGGAAACTCATTAACATGACACTACAACATTCTATAACAGCCATGGAACCTCATTAGCATGACACTGATGTTGGAAACTCATTAACATGACACTACAACATTCTATAACAGCCATGTTAGAACCTCATTAGCATGACACTACAACAGCCATGTTAGAACCTCATTAACACGAGACTACAACATTCTATATCAGCCATGTTGGAACCTCATTAACATGACACTACAACATTCTATAACCCCATTAACATGACACTACAACATTCTATAACAGTCATGTTAGAACCTCATTAACATGACACTACAACATTCTATAACAGTCCTGTTAGAACCTCATTAACGTGACACTACAACATTCTATAACAGTCATGTTAGAGCCTCATTAACATGACACTACAACATTCTATAACAGTCATGTTAGAACCTCATTAACATGACACTACAACATTCTATAACAGCCATGTTAGAACCTCATTAACATGACACTACAACATTCTATAACAGCCATGTTAGAACCTCATTAACATGACACTACAAAATTCTATAACAGCCATGTTAGAACCTCATTAACATGACACTACAACATTCTATAACAGCCATGTTAGAACCTCATTAACATGACACTACAACATTCTATAACAGCCATGTTAGAACCTCATTAACATGACACTACAACATTCTATAACAGTCATGTTAGAGCCTCATTAACATGAGACTACAACATTCTATAACAGCCATGTTGGAACCTCATTAACATGACACTACAACATTATATAACAGCCATGTTAGAACCTCATTAACATGTGACTACAACATTCTATAACAGCCATGTTGGAACCTCATTAACATGACACTACAACATTCTATAACCCCATTAACATGACACTACAACATTCTATAACAGTCATGTTAGAACCTCATTAACATGACACTACAACATTATATAACAGTCATGTTAGAGCCTCATTAACATGACACTACAACATTCTATAACAGTCATGTTAGAGCTTCATTAACATGACACTACAACATTCTATAACAGTCATGTTAGAGCCTCATTAACATGACACTACAACATTCTATAACAGCCATGTTAGAACCTCATTAACATGACACTACAACATTCTATAACAGTCATGTTAGAGCCTCATTAACATGACACTACAACATTCTATAACAGTCATGTTAGAACCTCATTAACATGACACTACAACATTCTATAACAGCCATGTTAGAACCTCATTAACATGACACTACAACATTCTATAACAGCCATGTTAGAACCTCATTAACATGACACTACAACATTCTATAACAGCCATGTTAGAACTCCATTAACATGACACTACAACATTCCCATAACAGCCATGTTAGAACCTCATTAACATGACACTACAAATATTCTATAACAGTCATAAATAGAACCTCACACATGACACTACAACATTCTATAACAGTCATGTTAGAACCTCATTAACATGACACTACAAACATTCTATAACAGTCATGTTATAGCCTCATTAACATGACACTACAACATTCTATAACAAATATGTTAGAAACCTCATTAACATGACACTACAACATTCTATAACAGTCATGTTAGAACCCCATTAACATGACACTACAACATTTCATAACAGCCATGTTGGAACTCATTAACATGACACTACAACATTCTATAACAGCCATGTTAGAACCTCATTAACATGTGACTACAACATTCTACAACAGCCATGTTGGAACCTCATTAACATGACACTACAACATTCTCTATAACCCCTTTTAACATGACACTACAACATTCTATAACAGTCATGTTAGAACCTCATTAACATGAGACTACAACATTCTATAACAGTCATGTTAGAGCCTCATTAACATGACACTAAAACATTCTATAACAGTCATGTTAGAACCTCATTAACATGACACTTGCAACATTCTATAACAGTCATGTTAGAGCCCTCATTAACATGACACTACAACATTCTATAACAGTCATGTTAGAACTCATTAACATGACACTACAACATTCTATAACAGCCATGTTAGAACCTCATTAACATGACACTACAACATTCTATAACAGCCATGTTAGAACCTCATTAACATGACACTACAACATTCTATAACAGCCATGTTAGAACCTCATTAACATGACACTACAACATTCTATAACAGCCATGTTAGAACCTCATTAACATGACACTACAAACATTCTATAACAGCCATGTTAGAAACCTCACAACATGACACTGGCTAAATATTTCTATAACAGTCATGTTAGAGCCTCATTAACATGAGACTACAACATTCTATAACAGCCATGTTGGAACCTCATTAACATGACACTACAACATTATATAACAGCCATGTTAGAACCTCATTAACATGTGACTACAACATTCTATAACAGCCATGTTGGAACCTCATTAACATGACACTACAACATTCTATAACCCCATTAACATGACACTACAACATTCTATAACAGTCATGTTAGAACCTCATTAACATGACACTACAACATTATATAACAGTCATGTTAGAGCCTCATTAACATGACACTACAACATTCTATAACAGTCATGTTAGAGCCTCATTAACATGACACTACAACATTCTATAACAGTCATGTTAGAGCCTCATTAACATGACACTACAACATTCCCATAACAGCCATGTTAGAACCCTCACAACATGACACTACAACATTCTATAACAGTCATGTTAGAACCTCATTAACATGACACCTCAACATTCTATAACAGTCATGTTAGAGCCTCATTAACATGACACTACAACATTCTATAACAGTCATGTTAGAACCTCATTAACATGACACTACAACATTCTATAACAGCCATGTTAGAACCTCATTAACATGACACTGCCAACATTCTATAACAGCCATGTTAGAACCTCATTAACATGACACTACAACATTTTCCTATAACAGCCATGTTAGAACTCCATTAACATGACACTACAAATATTCTATAACAGCCATGTTAGAACCTCATTAACATGACACTACAACATTCTATAACAGTCATGTTAGAACCTCATTAACATGACACTACAACATTCTATAACAGTCATGTTAGAACCTCATTAACATGACACTACAACATTCTATAACAGTCATGTTATAGCCTCATTAACATGACACTACAACATTCTATAACAGTCATGTTAGAACCCCATTAACATGACACTACAACATTCTATAACAGCCATGTTAGAACCTCATTAACATGACACTACAACATTCTATAACAGCCATGTTGGAAACTCATTAACATGACACTACAACATTATATAACAGCCATGTTAGAACCTCATTAACATGACACTACAACATTCTATAACAGTCATGTTAGAGCCTCATTAACATGACACTACAACATTCTATAACAGTCATGTTAGAACCTCATTAACATCACACTACAACATTCTATAACAGCCATGTTGGAACCTCATTAACATTACATGGGGAAAATGTAAACAGTGCTATGTTACTGAATATCCATCATTAGAACATGTGGTCCTTCTCTCTAGATATATGACTCTGGATGTCACCATTGGGCCCTGTTCCAAAGGATGGGAAGACAACATCTCTCTGAATTTCTCTCAGATTTGAAAAAAAAGAAGCATTATTAGTATCCACGTCAGCACAGACAGACAAGCACTGGCTCGGTCTGTGTCTCTATCTCTATACAAGCACTGGCTCGGTCTGTGTCTCTATCCTTTTATGGGGAGGCCCTCACCTATGAGAGAGAGAGAAAGAGAGAGAGAGAGAGAGCAGAGATCCCACCAGTCTGAATGGGGGAGCCCCACAGCTATGAGAGAGACAGAGACAGAGAGAGAGAGAGAGAGAGAGAGAGAGAGAGAGAGAGAGAGAGAGAGAGAGATCCCACCCGTCTGAATGGGGGAGGCCCAAAGCAACTCCACTGCACCTTCACAGCAGATGGACAGCAAATATGTGCCTGATTTATCTGGCCTGTGATTAAACTGTGTGAAAAAAACAACACCACACCAAATGGGGAAGAGAAGATGGTAATATATTCATGAAAATGTATTCCTAAAAAATGATAATTGTGACTGAAGCCCTAACTCGGCAGATGAGTCTATAAAACAACAGAAACGGACAGGCGCTGGTTATATGGACGGTGGTGGCAGCAGCAGATGGAGGGGCATCTTACCGCACTGATTGATCACTATGCGAGCAGCACAGTGGGAGAGGAAGTGGGACAATTATTATAGTTACACAATATAAAGAGTTTGGCTGAGTAAAACGGATATTCACACTAACGTAGATACCCCTAACATTAGTCTGACTAACCTAGATACCCCCAACATTAGTCTGACTAACCTAGATACCCCTAACATTAGTCTGACTAACCTAGATACCCCCAAATATTAGTCAGACTAACCTAGATAATTTCTAACATTAGTCTGACTAACCTAGATACCCCAACATTAGTCAGACTAACCTAGATACTCCGAACATTAGTCTGACTAACCCTAGATACCCGTAACATTAGTCTGACTAACCTAGATACCCCCAACATTAGTCAGACTTACCTAGATACCTAACATTAGTTAGAACCCATAACATTAGTCAGACTAACCTAGATACCCCAATATTATTCTGACTAACCTAGATACCCCTAACATTAGTCTAACTAACACAGATACAACCAACATAATTGACTAACCTAGATACCCCTAACATTAGTCTGACTAACCTAGATACCCCAAACACTATTCTGACTAACCTAGATACACTCCAACATCAGTCTGACTAACCTAGATACCACCAACATTAGTCTGATTAACCTAGAAACACCCAACATTAGTCTGACTAACCTAGATTCCCCAACATTAGTCTGACTAACCTAGATACCCCAACATTCATCTGACTAACGTAGATACCCCCAACATAGTCTGACTAACCTAGATACCCCTAACATTAGTTTGACTAACCTAGATACCCCGAACATTAGTCTGACTAACCTAGATACCCCTAACATTAGTCTGACTAACCTAGATCCCCTAACTAACCTAGATACCCCAACATTCGTCTGACTTACCTAGAACCCCTAACATTAGTCTGACTAACCTAGATACCCTAACATTAGTCTGACTAACCTAGATACACCCCAACATTAGTCTGACTAACCTAGATACCTAACATTAGTCAGAACCTAGATACCCCTAACATTAGTTAGAACCCCACCATTAGTCTGACTAACCTAGATACACCCAACATTAGTCTGGCTAACCTAGATACCCCCAACATTAGTCTGACTAACCTAGATACCCAAACATTAGTCTGACTACCCCAACATTAGTCTGACTAACCTAGATACCTAACATTAGTCAGACTAACCTAGATACTGTAACATTAGTCTGACTAACCTAGATACCCCTAACATTAGTCTGACTAACCTAGATACCCCAACATTAGTCAGACTAACCTAGATACCCCAACATAAGTCTGACAAACCTAGATACCCCCAACACTAGTCTGACTAACCTAGATACCCTAACATTAGTCTGACTAACCTAGATACCCCAATATTATTCTGTTAGAACCCTAACATTAGTCTGACTAACCTAGATCCCCCATAATGGTCTGACTAACCTAGATACCCCTAACATTAGTCTGACTAACCTAGATACCCCAAACACTATTCTGACTAACCTAGATCCCACAACATCAGTCACGGCTGGCCTGAATTGCAACATTAGTCTGGCTAACCTAGAAACACCCAACATTAGTCTGACTAACCTAGATTCCCCAACATTAGTCTGACTAACCTAGATACCCCCAACATTCATCTGACTAACGTAGATACCCCACAACATTAGTCTGACTAACCTAGATACCCCTAACATTAGTTTGACTAACCTAGATACCCCGAACATTAGTCTTGACTAACCTAGATACCCTAACATTAGTCTGACTAACCAGATCCCCCAACATTAGTCTGACTAACCTAGATACCCCAACATTCGTCTGACTTACCTAGAACCTAACATTGATGACTAACCTAGATACCCTAACATTAGTCTGATTAACCTAGATACCCAACATTAGTCTGTCCCACCAACCTAGATACCTAGTAGTCTGACTAACCTAGATACCCCCAACATTAGTCTGGCCCCGGCCTAGATACCCTAACATTAGTCTGACTAACCTAGATACCCCCAACATTAGTCAGACTTACCTAGATACCCCTAACATTAGTTAGAACCCCCACCATTAGTCTGACTAACCTAGATACACCCAACATTAGTCTGGCTAACCT
Source organism: Oncorhynchus nerka (assembly GCF_034236695.1). NCBI lineage: Eukaryota > Metazoa > Chordata > Actinopteri > Salmoniformes > Salmonidae > Oncorhynchus > Oncorhynchus nerka. The sequence continues at coordinate 875 of NW_027039309.1, read as the reverse complement.
AGATACCCCCACCATTAGTCTGACTAACCTAGATACCCAAACATTAGTCTGACTAACCTAGATACCCCTAACATGAGTCTAACTAACCTAGATACGCCCAACATAAGTCTGACAAACCTAGATACCCCCAACACTAGTCTGACTAACCTAGATACCCCCAACATTAGTCTGACTAACCTAGATACCCCCAACATTAGTTAGAACCCCTAACATTAGTTAGAACCCCCACCATTAGTCTGACTAACCTAGATACACCCAACATTAGTCTGGCTAACCTAGATACCCCCACCATTAGTCTGACTAACCTAGATACCCAAACATTAGTCTGACTAACCTAGATACCCCTAACATTAGTCTGACTAACCTAGATACCCCCAACATTAGTCAGACTAACCTAGATACCCGTAACATTAGTCTGACTAACCTAGATACCCCTAACATTAGTCTGACTAACCTAGATACCCCCAACATTAGTCAGACTAACCTAGATACCCGTAACATTAGTCTGACTAACCTAGATACCCCCAACATTAGTCAGACTTACCTAGATACCCCTAACATTAGTTAGAACCCATAACATTAGTCAGACTAACCTAGATACCCCCAATATTATTCTGACTAACCTAGATACCCCTAACATTAGTCTAACTAACCTAGATACAACCAACATAATTCTGACTAACCTAGATACCCCTAACATTAGTCTGACTAACCTAGATACCCCAAACACTATTCTGACTAACCTAGATACACCCAACATCAGTCTGACTAACCTAGATACCACCAACATTAGTCTGATTAACCTAGAAACACCCAACATTAGTCTGACTAACCTAGATTCCCCCAACATTAGTCTGACTAACCTAGATACCCCC
>NW_027039308.1:0-55926 GCF_034236695.1 Oncorhynchus nerka | reverse complement strand
CTAATACAACACAACACACTGGAGGAGCTGGTCCTGCTGACTGTCACCTACCCTGGAGGTATCTAATCTAACCCTAACCTAACCATACCTAATACAACACACTGGAGGAGCTGGTCCTGCTGGCTGTCACCTACCCTGGAGGTAACTAACCACAACTTAACACACATGGATTCACCAGAGTTTCAATGGTCTGTCTGTCTGACCGCCTGCTTGTCGAAATCATATCAAATCGAACGTTTTTTAGTCACATACACAGATTTGCAGATGTTACCACAAGTGCAGCGAAATGCTTGTGTTTCTAGCTCCAACTGTGCAGTAATACCTACACACACACAGAATCCAGAAAAATACAGAGAACTTAGGAAATATCAGAACAAGCAATGTTATATTTGAGATTCTTCAAAGTAACCACCCTTTGCCTTGACGACAGCTTTGCTCACTCTTAGCAACCAGGTTCATGAGGTAGTCACCTGGAAGGCATTCCAATTAACAGGTGTCTTGTTAAAAGTTCATTTGTGGAATTTCGTTCCTTCTTAATGTGTTTGAGCCAATCAGTTGTGACAAGGTAGGGGTGGTATGCAGAAGATAGTCCTATTTGGTCAAATACCAAGTGCATATTATGGCAAGAACATCTCAAATAAGCAAAGAGAAATTACAGCCATCCTTACTTTAAGACATGAAGGTCAGTCAATGCGGAACATTTCATGAACTTCAAGAAAGCTTCTTCAAGTGCAGTCGCAAAACCATCAAGCGCTATGAAGAAACTGTCTCTCATGAGGACCGTCACAGGAAAGGAAGACTCAGAGTTAACTCTGCTGCAGAGGATACGTTTATTAGAGTTAACTGCACCTCAGATTGCAGCCCAAATAAATGCTTCACAGAGTTCAAGTAACAGACATCTCAACATCAACTGTTCAGAGGAGACTGAGTGAATCAGTCCTTCATGGTCGAATTGCTGCAAGGAAACCACTACTAAAATACACCAATAAGAAGAAGAGACTTGCTTGGGCCAAGAAACACGAGCAATGGACATTAGACCAGAGATTGTTCATGTAGAACAGAACCAACCCTACACTGACTGACTACAGTAGAACAGAACCAACCCTACACTGACTGACTCATGTAGAACAGAACCAACCCTACACTGACTGACTACAGTAGAACAGAACCAACCCTACACTGACTGACTACAGTAGAACAGAACCAACCCTACACTGACTGACACATGTAGAACAGAACCAACCCTACACTGACTGACTCATGTAGAATACACTGAGAACCAGAACCCTACACTGACTGACTACAGTAGAACAGAACCAACCCTACACTGACTGACCCATGTGAACAGAACCAACCCTCTACACTGACTGGACTACAGTAGAACAGAACCAACCCTACACTGACTGACTACAGTAGAACAGAACCAACCCTACACTGACTGACTACAGTAGAACAGAAGCAACCCTACACTGACTGACTACAGTAGAACAGAACCAACCCTACACTGACTGACTCATGTAGAACAGAACCAACCCTACACTGACTGACTACAGTAGAACAGAACCAACCCTACACTGACTGACTCATGTAGAACAGAACCAACCCTACACTGACTGACTACAGTAGAACAGAACCAACCCTACACTGACTGACTACAGTAGAACAGAACCAACTCTACACTGACTGACTACAGTAGAACAGAACCAACCCTACACTGACTGACTACAGTAGAACAGAACCAACCCTACACTGACTGACTACAGTAGAACAGAAACCAACCCTACACTGACTGACTACAGAAACAGAACCAACTCTACACTGACTGACTACAGTAGAACGGAAGCAACCCTACACTGACTGACTACAGTAGAACAGAACCAACCCTACACTGGACTGACTCATGTAGAACAGAACCAACCCTACACTGACTGACTACAGTAGAACAGAACCAACCCTACACTGACTGACTACAGTAGAACAGAACCAACCTACACTGACTGACTACTGTAGAAACAGAACCAACCCGCCACTGGGACACTTATCTACCCCAGATAGCAGGTAGTCACTTGGCTGACATATTTCTAATGGCTGTGCTGTGTGTGATGCTTCCTCCAGAGAAACTGCTCCTGAAGCCTCAGGACAGGCTCTACTCTGATTCGCTGACAGCAGTGGGGAGGCTGCACGTGTGCAGAAAGGACCTGAGTGAAGTCATGGTAGGAATCACAATGAGTCCACTTCAATGCAGTTCCTCAGCAGGCTACAATGTGAATGAATCTAGCAGAGGTGACAGTCCTCAGGCCTCCTGTCAAGCTACTTCTGCATTTGGTTTATCACATTATATTCTGATTCTACTGGGATGCTTCCAGCCCATATCCTACAGGGTCATATCACAGCAGAAAAGAACATGTTCTAACATGCCCCAACAGAACATAACATATTCCTTCTCCTCTCAGAGCCCGTTCACAGACAACGAGAGCTACAACAGAGGTCAGCTCGCATGCTGAGTATGAACACATGGGACGTGGCTGTCACCCTTACAAACTTTGACTGGAGTGTCTTTCAACTCAATACATGAGGTCCGTGACATCAACTTTGTCCATCACCTAGACTATGCATGCAGCCCAGTTGGCACCTGATTCACTATAGTGCACCTTTACCAGGGCCCATAGAGCCTGGTCAAAAGCAGTGCACTATAAAGGGAATAGGGTGCCATTTAGATACAGTTAAAGATATTAGTGATTCAAAGCTTTCTACAAGCTCACCCGTGTCCTGTCCTGTCTCTCTCCACTACAGCAAGAGCTGGTGTACTTCACGCTCAGCCGTCATGCCAGCAGTGGCTACATGGTGGCGCTGAGCTGTTGCTGCAGCGCTGCAATGAGGTACAGCTGTGGGTGATGACAGAAGTCCTGATGTCCTACGCCTGCAACAGAGTCCAGCTCATCAAGAAGTTCATCAAAATCGCTGCCCAGTGAGCTCTCTTCTTCTCTAATCTTCTCTTCTCTGACCACAACATAGTGGGCTCCAGCATTTAGAGCAGTGTTGTTACATCCTCAAAATATGATGTCTTCTTCTACAGAAGTAGAGCAGTATGATTGGTCCATTTCACTAAGGGCCCAATACTTCAACTACAGAACTCTGCACAACACTCTATTATAGTGAGGTCTGCATGACAGGATGCCCCTCCTGTGGTTTAGTGAGGAATTGCAGTTTGTATTTCTGTATCATCACTGTAGAAGCTGGTGTTAACAGTGTGTCACTCTTTATTTCCCTCAGCTGTAAAGCCCAGAGGAACCTCAACTCTTTCTTTGCCATCGTTATGGGTCTGAACACCGCAGCAGTTAGCCGCTCAGTCAGACCTGGGAGGTCAGTGTTTGTCTGTTTGCATGTGACTATTTGTGATGGGATGTCTTTTAAGCTTTTCAGATAAACTGGTCTGGATTGTCTTTTGCCAAGGGACAGTTTGAAATGTACTGTTTAGATCAAAATAGGAGAGAGTTGTCAAACTTTTGTTGTTGCTTTGAGTATTATTTTATTTTAGATTTCTTTGGCACAGGGGAGGGTAGTGTGTTTTATTGGGCAGAGGGGAGGGTAGTGTTTTTTTATTGGGCAGAGGGGAGGTTAGTGTTTTTATTGGGCAGAGGGGAGGGTAGTGTGTTTTATTGCACAGATGGATGGCAGCGTGTTTTATCAACAGATGATAGGCAGCGCGTCTTACTAAGCAGAGGAGCAATAGCGCGGCCTTTACTGCCAAGAGGAGAGGCAGTGCGTCCTTACTGCACGATGGAGAGGCAGTGGCCTCATCAGTGCAGATGATGGCAGCGTGTCTCATCAGCTAACAAGATGAGTGGCAGTGTCTTTATCTAGGCACGATAAGAGGGCAGCGTGTCTTTATCAAGCAGATGAGTGGCAGTGTGTCTTTAGGTCAAAGCATGATGATGGCAGTGCGTCTTTTATTAGCCACAGATGATGGCAGGCGTCTTCACTGCACAAGATAGATGGGCAGGGCGTCTTTATCAACACCAGATGATGAGCAGCAGCGTCTTTATCGAGCCAATAGATGATAGGCACAAGTGCGTCTTTATCAACAACAGATGATGGCAGTGAGCTCCTTACTGCCAACAAGATGAGAGCAAAGTGCTCTCATCAACCAAGACGATGATGGCAGTGCGTCTTTTACTCGGCACCAGATGAGTGGCAGTGCGCTCTGATCTGCTAACAGAGGATATGAGTGAGTCTACTGGCGTCACACGAGGATGGGCAGTGCGTCTTTATCAACAACAGATGGAGAGCATGCGTCTTTACTACCAACAGGATGACAGGTGGCTCTTTACTCGACACCAAGATGTATAGCGTGCTTCATTGGGCAACAAGATGGAGAGCAGTGCGTCTCTTTATCAACAACAGATGATGGCAGTGCGTCTTTACTGGCAACAAGATGAGTGGCAAAGTGCGTCTTTATCAGCAACAAGATGATGGCAGCGTGTCTTTACTGGCCAACAGATGGAGAGCAGTGCGTCTTTATCAACCAGATGATGGCAGTGCGGCTCTTTATCAGCAACAAGATGATGGCAGTGCGTCTTATCAGACCAAGATGATGAGCAGGCGTCTTTATCATCACACAAGATGATGGCAGCGTGTCTTTACTCGGCACAACAAGATGATGGCAGCGAGCCCTTATCAACACAAGATGAGAGCAGTGGCCTTTACTCAACACAAGATGAGTAGCAGTGTGTCTTTACTCAGCCACAAGATGATGGGCAGTGTGTCTTTATCACAGCAAGAGGAGTGGCAGTGCGTCTTTACTCAGCCAACAAGATGAGGGCAGCGCGTCTTTATCAAGCAACAGATGAGGCAGCGCGTCCTTATCTGCCACAGATGATGGCAGCACGCCTTTACTGAGCACAGATGATGGGCAGTGCGTCTTTATCAGCCACAGATGATGGCAGTGCGTCTCTTATCACCACCAGATGATGAGAGCGGCAGTTCTTTATCAGCAACAGATGATGAGCAGTGCGTCTTTACTGGGCACAGATGAGGGCAGTGTGTCTTTATCAAGCAACAGATGATGGCAGCGCCTTTACTAGCCAACGGATGGAGGGCAGTGTGCCTTTATCAGCCAACAGATGGTAGAGCAGCGTGTCTTTACTGGCCAACTGAGGAGGGCAGTGCGTCTTTATCAACCACAGATGAGTAGTGCGTCTTTACTCATCAACAGATGATGATAGTGTGTCTTTATCAAGCAACGATGATGGCAGTGTGTCTCATCACGACCGATGTATGGCAGTGTGCGTCTTTACTGGGCCACCGAGATGAGAGCAGTGCCCTTATCAACACAAGATGATGGCAGAGCGTCTTTATCAAACACCAAGATGATGGCAGCGCGTCTTCATCAACACGCATGATGGCAGTGCGTCTTTATCAACAAGATGATGGCAGCGTGTCTTTATCAATCACAAGATGATGAGCAGCGCGTCTTTACTGGCCAACAAGATGACATAGCAGCGCGTCTTCATCAACATCAAGCATGATGAGCAGCGCGTTCTTTATCACAACCAAGATGATGAGCAGTGCTCTTACTGTACAACAAGATGATGGCAGTGCGCTCTTCATCAACACACAGATGATGAGCAAGGCGTTCTTATCAACAACGATATATAGTGTGTCTTTACTGCCAGGGATGGTCTTAAGATCACACAGGAGAGCAGTGCGTTTTTACTGGGCAACAGATAGAGGGCAGTGTGTCTTTACTGGGCACCAGATGAGTGGCACCGCCTTTATCATCAACAGTGACGGTAGTATGGCCTTATCATCACAGGAGGGCAGCATGGCTTTTATCATCACATACCAGCATGATTATCACAGGGCCTTTATGGCCTTATCATCACAGATATGGCAGCATGGTCTTTATCATCCACAAATATAGCATGGTTTTATCATTCACAGATGAGCAGTGCGTCTTTTACTAATTCGCCACCAAGATGATGGCAGTGGTTTTTATCTATTCAAGATGATGGGCAGTGAGCTTTACTGGGATAGAGAGCAGTAATCCTTTATCATTCAAGATGATAAGTGCCTTACTCTCATCATCTATGAGGGGGCAGTGCCTCATTATCACAGAGGATAGGCAGTATGTTTTATCATCACAGGGCAGGGTAGTGTGCCCTTTATTGGCCACAGAGGATGGGCAGCGCGCTTTATCAGCCACAAGATGATGACAGTGCGTCTTTATCAAGCCAAGATGATGGCAGCGCGTCTTTATCAACACCAAGATGATGAGCAGCGTGTCTTTATCACCAACAAGATGATGGGCAGCGTGTCTTTACTCAGCAACATGATAGAGCAGTGCGTCTTTATCAGGCCACCAGATGATAGCAGTGTCTTTATCAACAACAAGATGATGAGCAGTGCGTCTTTATCGACCACAGATGATGGCAGTGCGTCTTTACTCATCCACCAGATGATGGCAGTGCGTCTTTATCAACAACAAGATGATGGCAGCGCGTCTTTATCAACCACAAGATGATGGCAGCGCGTCTTATATCAACAAGATGATGGCAGCGCGTCTTTATCAACGCCAAGATGATCGGCAGTGCGTCTCTTATCAACCAAGATGATAGGCAGTGTCTCTTTATCAACCAAGATGATGGCAGCGTGAGCCTTTATCAACCAACAAGATGATGGCAGTGCGTCTCTTATCAACACAGATGATGGCAGCGAGCCTCTATCATCACGCAGGATGATGGCAGGTGTCTTTATCAACATCAAGATGATGGAGTGCGTCCTTATCAACAACAAGATGATAGCAGTGCGTCTTCATCAACAACAGATGATGGCAGCGGCGTCTTTATCAACCACAGATGATGGCAGTGCGTCTTTATCAGCCACACAAGATGATGGCAGCGCGTCTCTTATCAACATCAAGATGATGGGCAGTGCGTCTTATCAACATAAGATGATGGGCAGCGCGTCTTTATCAACGCAAGATGATGGCAGCGAGTCTTTATCAACACAAGATGATGGCAGTGCGGTCTTTATCAATCCAAGATGATGAGGCAGCGTCTCATCAACACCAAGATGATGGCAGTGCGTCTTTATCAGCACGCGATGATGGCAGTGGCCTTTATCAAGCAACAAGATGATGAGCAGTGCTCTTTATCAGCAACTGAGTGATGGGCAGTGCGTCTTTATCAGCCACAGATGATGAGCAGTGTGTCTTTATTGGACAACAGATGATGAGCAGTGTGTCTTTATCAAGCAACAGAGGAGTGGCATAGTGCGTCTTCATTGGCCAACAAGATGATGAGCAGCGTGGTCTTTATCAACAACAGATGATGGTAGTGGCCTTTATCAGCAACAAGATGATAGCAGCGCGTCTTTATCAACAACAAGATGATGAGCAGCGTGTCTTTATCAACACACAGATGATGGCAGTGTGTCTTTATCACAACAAGATGATGAGCAGTGCGTCTTATCATCAACAGATGATGAGCAGCGTGTCTTTATCAACAACAAGATGATGGCAGCGTGTCTTTATCAACACAAGATGATGGCAGCGCGTCTTTATCAACACAGATGATGGCAGTGCGTCTTTATCAAACAACAAGATGATGGCAGCGCGTCTTCATCACCACAGATGATGGCAGCGCGGCTCTTTATCAGCACCAGATGATGAGCATGTGCGTCTTTACTCAGCACAGATGATGGGCAGCGTGTCTTTATCAGCAACAAGATGAGAGCAGTGTGTCTTTATCATCACCAAGATGATGGCAGCGTGTCTTTATCAGCAACAGATGATAGCAGCGTGGCTCTTTATCAGCAACAGATGATGGCAGCGGCCTTTATCACCACAAGATGATGAGCAGCGTGTCTTTATCACCACAGATGATGGCAGTGCGGCTCTTTATCAACACAGATGATAGCAGTGCGTCTTTATCATCACAAGATGATGGGCAGCGTGTCTCTTATCAACAACAAGATGATAGCAGCGTGCGTCTTTATCAAGCACAGATGATGGCAGCGCGCTCTTTATCAACCACGATGATGAGGCAGCGCGTCCTCATCAACAAGATGATGGCAGCGTGCGTCTTTATCAACACCAAGATGATGGCAGCGCGTCTTTATCAACACAAGATGATGGGCAGCGCGTCTTTATCATCCAACAGATGATGGGCAGCGCGTCTTTATCAACAATAAGATGATAGCGCGTCTTTATCAACAACAAGATGATGAGCAGTGAGCCCTTATCAATCCAAGATGATGGCAGTGCGCTCTTCATCAACAACAAGATGATGAGTGCGTCTCTATCAACACCAAGATGAGGCAGCGCGTCTTTATCAACACACATGATAGGCAGCGTGCCCTTATCACCAAGATGATGGCAGTGCGTCTTTATCAAACAAGATGATGGCAGTGCGTCTTTATCATCCACAAGATGATGGCAGCGCAGCTTCATCAACAACAAGATGATGGCAGCGTGTCTTTATCAACCACAGATGATAGGCAGTGCGTCTTTATCAACAAGATGATGGCAGCGCGGTCTCATCAACCAAGATGATGGCAGCGCGTCTCTTATCACTACCACAGATGATGGCAGTGCGCTCTTTATCAACAACTGATGATGGCAGCGCGTCTTTACTCAGCCATCAAGATGAGAGCAGTGCGTCTTTATCAACAACCGATGATGATGGCAGCGCGGCCTTACGGCCAACAGATGATGAGCAGCGCGTTCTCTTTACTCCAACCAAGATGATGGGCAGAGGCTCATCAGCTACCGTATGATGATGGCAGCGTCTTTTACTGGAACGCTACACAGATGATGGCAGTGAGCCCTTTATCAACAAGAAGATGATGAAAGTGCGTGTCTTTATCATCCACAGATGATGGGCAGTGTCTTTACTGGGCACCAGAGATGGGCAGTGCGTCTTATCAACAAGATGATGGCAGCGGTCTTCTTTACTGGGCCATAACAAGATGATGGCAGTGCGTCTTTATCAACCTGATGATGGCAGGCTCCCTTTATCAAACCATATTATTATTAGAGCAGTGCGTCTTTATCAGCCAACAAGATGACAGCGCGGCTCTCATCACAAATCAAGATGATGGCAGTGTCTTTATCAACACAGATATGGCAAAGGCCTTTATCAAACCGATGATAAGCAGCGTCTTTACTTATCAAGATGATCAAGATCAACACCAAGATATATATCTCTTTATCAACAACAAGATGACAGCGTGTCTTTATCAACAAGATGATGGGCAGCGTGTCTTTATCAAGCAAGATGATGGCAGTGCGTCTTTATCAAATAACAGATGATAAGCAGCGCGGCCTCATCAACACCAAGATGATGGGCAGCGTCTTCTTTATCAACAACAAGATGATAAGCAGCGTCTCATCAAACAAGATGATAAGCAGCGCGTCTCATCACCAACAGATGATGGGCAGTGCGTCTTCATCACCACAAGATGATGCAGCGTGTCTTTATCAACAATAAGATGATGGGTCAACAACAGATGTCAGCGGCCTATCAAATAAGATGATGGGCAGTGCGTCTTTATCAAATACAAGATGATGGCAGTGACTCTTTATCAACAACAAGATGACATAGCATGCGTCTTTATCATCCACAGGATGATGGCAGTGCGTCTTTATCAACAACAAGATGATGGCAGTGCGTCTTTATCAATCACACAGATGATAGGCAGTGCGTCTTTATCAACAACAGATGATGGCAGCGCGTCTTTATCGCCAACAGATGATGAGCAGTGCGTCTTTATCAACACAAGATGATGGCAGCGTGTCTTTATCAACAACAAGATGATGGCAGCGCGTCTTTATCAGCCACAAGATGATGGGCAGTGCGTCTTTATCAACAACAAGATGAGTGGCAGCGCGTCTTTATCAAAGCAACAAGATGATGAGCAGCGCGTCTTTACTGCCAACAGATAAGATGAGAGCAGTGCTCTTTATCTAGCAACGGATGATGGGCAGTGCGGCCTTTACTGCCAACAGATGATAGCAGTGTGTCTCTTATCAGGCAACAAGATGATGAGCAGTGCGTCTTTACTGGGCCAACAGATGAGATAGCAGTGCAGCCCTTATCAACACAGATGATGGCAGCGCGTCTTTACTGATCACAGATGATGGGCAGTGCAGCCTTTATCAACCAGATATGGGCAGCGCCTCTTTATCAACAATAAGATGATGGCAGCGCGGCCTTATATCCATTAAGATGATGGCAGCGCGGCTTTATCAACAATAAGATGATACTGCGTTCTTTTTATCAACAACAAGATGATGGCAGTGAGCCTTATCATCCAATAAGATGATGGCAGCAGTGTACTTTATCAACAATAAGATGAGTGGCAGTGAGCCTTTATCATCACAGAGGAGGCAGCGTGTCTTTACCACAAGATAGAGGAGGTATGCGTCTTTATCAACAAGATGATGGCAGTGAGTCTTTATCATCCCAGATGATGGTGCAGCGTGGCTCTTTATCAACAACAAGATGAGGGGAGTGTGTCTTTACTGGTCACCAAGATGAGAGTAGTGCGTTTATCAACAAATTGATGATAAGCAGCGTGTCTTTATCAACACAGATGATGGCAGCGTGCCCTTTATCATCCACAGATGATGGCAGCGTCTCTTTATCAGTCCACAGATGATGGCAGCGTGTCTTTATCAACCACCAGATGATGGCAGTGCGTCCTTATCATCGTCAAGATGATGGCAGTGCGTCTTTATCAACTACAGATGATGGCAGCGTGCCTTTATCAACAAGATGATGGCAGCGCGTCTTTACTGGGCAACAGATGATGAGCAGCGTGGCTCTATCAGCCACCAGATGATGGGCAGCGTGTCTTTATCAGCTAACAAGATGGATGCAGTGTGTCTTTACTGGGCACAGATGATGAGCAGTGCGTCTTTACTGGGCAACAAGATGATGGCAGTGAGTCCTTTATCATCAACAGATGATGGCAGCGCGTCTTTATCAACAACAGATGATGGCAGCGTGTCTTTATCAACAACAAGATGATGGGCAGCGCGTCTCTTATCAACACAGATGATGGCAGTGCGTCCTTTTATCACACAAGATGATGGCGAGTGCGCTCTTCATCAACCAAGATGATGGCAGCGCGTCTCTTATCAACATAGATGATGGCAGCGCAGTCTCATCAACCAAGATGATGGCAGTGCGTCTTCTATCAACAACGATGATGGCAGCGAGTCTCTTATCAACCATCAAGATGATGGCAGCGTCTTTATCAACACAGATGATGGCAGCGTGTCTCTATCAACAACGATGATGATAGTGCGTCCTTTATCAACACACATGATGACAAGCAGTGCGTCTTTATCAACACTAAGATGATGGCAGTGCGTCTCTATCACCACAAGATGATGGCAGTGCGGCCTCTATCAACACAAGATGATGGCAGTGCGTCTTTATCAACACGCATGATGGGCAGCGTGTCTTTATCAACAAGATGATGGCAGTGAGTCCTTATCAACAACAAGATGATAAGCAGCGCGTCTTCATCAACACACGATGATGGCAGCGCGTCTTTATCAACCAAGATGATGGCAGCGCGTCTCTATCAGCCAACGATGATGGGCAGTGCGTCTTTATCAGCCATCAAGATGATGAGCAAGCGTGCCTTCATCAAACAAGATGATGGCAGTGCGTCTCTTATCACAACAAGATGATAGCAGCGTGTCTTTATCATCAGCACGATGATATGGCAGTGCGTCTTATCACAACAGATGATGGCAGCTGCGTCTTTACTGGGCCAACAAGATGAGCAGAGCAGGCCTTTACTGCCAACATGATGAGTGGCAGCGTCTTTATCCAACAGATGATAGTAGTGCGTCTTTTACTGGGCCAACAGATGAGAGCAGTGTGCCTTTATCAAACAACAGATAGATGGCAGCGTGCGTCTTTATCACAACAAGATGATAGGCAGTGCGTCTCTATCAACAAGATGATGACAGCAGAGTGTCTTTATCACCAACAGATGATGGCAGTGCGTCTTTATCAAACAAGATGATGGCAGTGCGTCTTTATCAACCACAGATGATGGGCAGTGCGCTCTTTATCAACATCAAGATGATGGCAGCGCGTCTTTATCAACACAGATGATGGCAGTGCGTCTTTATCACCAACAAGATGATGAGCAGCGTCTTTACTGGGCCACCAGATGATGATGGCAGTGCGTCTTCATCAACATCAAGATGAGAGCAGTGCGTCTTTATCACAACAGATGATGAGCAGCCCTTCACTGTCAAACAAGATGATGAGCAGCGCGCTCTTTATCAAACAGATGATGGCAGCGCGTCTTCATCACCGATAGATGATGGCATGAGTCTTTATCAACACAGATGATGGCAGTGCGTCTTTATCAACACAGATAGAGAGCGCGTCTTTATCAACAACAAGATGATGGGCAGCGTACTTTATCAACACCATGATGAGCAGTGGCTCTTTATCAACAGATGATGGCAGCGCGTCCTTTATCAACTAAGATGATGGCAGTGCGTCTCTTATCAACACAGATGATGGCAGCGCGGTCTCATCATCCACAGATGATGGGCAGCGCGTCTCTATCAACCACAGATGATGGCAGCAGCGTCTCTTATCATCCACAAGATGATGGCAGTGCGCCCTTTATCAACGAATCAAGATGATAGCAGCGGTCTTTATCAACACCAAGATGATGGCAGCGAGTCCTTATCATCCAAGATGATGGCAGCGCGCCTTTATCATCACCAAGATGATGCAGTGCGTCTTTATCAACAACAAGATGATATTGTTTTCGCGTCCCATCAACACAGATAAGAAAGCGGGTCTCTTTATCAACAACAGATGATGGCAGCGTGTCTTTATCACAACAGATGATAAGCAGTGCGGCCTCACTCAACCAAGATGATGGGCAGTGCGTCTTCATCACCACAAGATGATGCGCGAAAAAGGCCCTTTACTTAACGATGATGGCAAAGTATTCTTTATCATCACCAAGATGATGGCAGCGTGTCTCTTATCATCCAAGATATGGCAGCGTGTCTTTATCACCAAGATGAGGCAGTGCGTCTCATCGGGGCTAACGGATGATGGCAGCGCCTTTACTGGGGCTACCAGATAGGCAGTGCGTCTTTACTCAGCCAACGATGATGGCAGCGCGCCTCTATCAACACAGATGATGATAGCGTGTCTTTACTCGAAGCAACCAAGATGATGCAGCGCGTCTTCATCAACAACAAGATGATAAGCAGCGTCTTTATCAGCAACAAGATGATGGCAGTGCGCTCTTTATCACCACAGCATGATAGCAGCGCGTCTTACTGCACAACAAGATGATGGCAGCGTGCTCTTTATCAGCACCAAGATGATGGCAGCGTAGTCTTCATCAACAACAAGATGATGGCAGCGCGTCTTTACTCAGCCACCAGATGATGGCAGTGCGTCTTTATCATCAACAAGATGATGGCAGTGCGCCTTATCAACACAGATGAGCAGTGCGTCTCTTATCATACACAAGATGATGGCAGCGTGTCTTTACTGCCAACAAGATGATGAGCAGCGCGTCTTTATCAACAACAAGATGATAGGCAGTGCGCCTTCACTGAGCACCAGATGATGGCAGTGCGTCTTTATCAACACAGATAGATGCAGCGTGTCTTTATCAACTAACCAGATGATGAGCAGTGTCTTTATCAACACAGATGATGGCAGCGCGTCTTTATCAACATCAAGATGATGGCAGCGCGTCTTTATCAACACAAGATGATGGCAGCGCGTCTCTATCAATCAATAAGATGATGACAGCGTGTCTCTATCATCACAGATGATGGCAGCGCGTCTTTATCATCAACAGATGATGAAGCAAGTGCGTCTCTTATCAACAACAAGATGATGGCAGCGCGTCTTCTATCAACCAAGATGAGCAGCGTGTCTCTTATCAACGACAAGATGATAGGCAGCGCGGTCTTCATCAACAATCAAGATGATGGCAGCGCGGCCTTTATCAAACACCAGATGATGAGCAGTGCGTCTTTATCAGCAACAAGATGATGGCAGCGTGCCTCTATCAACAACAAGATGATGGCAGCGAGCTCTCATCATCCACAGATGATGGCAGCGTGCCTTTATCAACAACAGATAGATAGAGGCCTTTTATCAAACACAAGATGAGGGCAGTGTGTCTTTATCAATACACAGAGGAGTGGTAGTGCGGCTCATCACAGAGGAGGCAGCGGCCTATCAACATAAGATGAGATGGCAGCGTGTCTTTATCATCCACAGATGATGGCAGCGTGCGTCTTTATCAATCACCAGATGATGGGCAGCGTCTTTATCATCCAAGATGACGGCAGCGTGTCTCTTTATCAACAAGATGATGGCAGTGCGTCTTTATCATCAACAGATAGATGGCAGTGTGTCTTTACTCACCACAGAGGAGGGTAGTGTGTTTATGGGCACTTGAGGAGGGTAGTGCGCTTTTTATTACACAGATGAGATAAGCAGTGTGTCTTTACTGCCACCGCAGGAGTAGAAGTGTGTTTTACTTGGGCACAGAGGAGCAGTGTGTCTTTACAGAGGAGAGTTCGGCTCCCTTATGGGCCAACAGATGATGAGCAGCGAGCCTTTATCAACCAAGATGATGAGCAGCGTGTCTTTATCAAACAAGATGATGGGCAGCGAGCCTTTATCAATCCAAGATGATGGCAGCGTGCCTTTATCAACAACAGATGATGGAGCGCGTCTTTATCACACAATGATATAGCGCGTCTTTATCAACACACAGATGAAGCAGCGTGTCTTTATCAACAACAGATGATGGCAGCGGCCTCTATCAGACAACAAGATGATGGCAGCGCGTCTTTATCAATCCACAAGATGATGGGCAGTGCGTCTTTATCACACAAGATGATGGCAGCGCGTCTCTTATCATCCAAGATGATGGCAGCGAGCCTCTTATCAACACAAGATGATGGGCAGCGTGTCTTTATCATCCATCAAGATGATGGCAGCGTGTCTTTACTCAACACAGATGATGGCAGCGTGTCTTTATCGGGCAACCAGATGATGGCAGTGCGTCTCTTACTGAGCCAACAGAGGAGAGTAGCGTGTTTTATTGCCAACGGAGGAGGCAGTGTGTTTTTACTGCACAGAGAGAGATAAAGTGGTTTTTACTGGGCACAGAGAGAGCAGTGTGCTTCTTTATTGGGCACAGATGATGGCAGCGTGTTTTATTTACTGCCACCAAGATGAGGAGAGTAGGTCTTTACTGCAACGGAGGATGGCAGTGTGTTTTTATCACAGAGGAGAGTGTGTCTTTACTGGGCCAACAAGATGAGAGCAGTGTCTTTTATCAAAGCAACAAGAGTGATAAGCAGTGCGTCTTTATCAAAGCACCAAGATGATATAGAAAGTGAGCCTTATCAACAACAAGATGAGAGTGCCTCTTATCACCAAGATGATGGCAGCGTGTCTCTACTCAGCCACCAAGATGATGGGCAGTGCTCCTTTATCAACACAAGATGATGGCAGCGCGTCTTTTTATCAAATAACAAGATGATGGCAGCGTCTTTTATCAAATAAGATGATGGCAGCGTGTCTTTACTGCAACCAAGATGATGAGCAGCGCGTCTCTTATCAACACACCAGATGATGGCAGTGCGTCTTTATCAACAACAAGATAAGAGCAGCGCGTCTTTATCAACACCAAGATGATGGGCAGCGTGTCTCTTATCAAATACCAGATGATAGCAGTGCGTCTTACTGGGCCAACAAGATGATAGCAGCGTGTCTTTATCAACAACAAGATGATAGCAGTGCGTCTTCATCAACAACACGATGATGGCAGTGCGTCTTTATCAACAAGATGATGGCAGTGCGTCTTTATCAACAACAGATGATGGGCAGCGCGCTCTTTATCAACAACAAGATGATGCAGTGCGTCTTTATCCAGCACAGATGATGGCAGTGCGTCTTTATCATCCACAGATGATGGCAGTGCGGTCTCTATCAACACAGATGATGGCAGTGCGCGTCTTTATCAACACCAAGATGATGGCAGCGCGTCCCTTATCAACAACAAGATGATGAGTGCGGCTCCTTTATCATCCACAAGATGATGGCAGTGCGTCTTTATCATCAACAGATGATAAGGCGTGTCTTTATCAACAAGATGATGGCAGTGAGCCCTTTATCATCAAAGATGATGGGCAGTGCGTCTCTTATCAACAATAAGATGATGATGCGTCTTTATCAACAACAGATGATATAAAGAGCGTCTCTTATCAACAACATTGCGATAGCAGTGCGTCTTTATCACCAGATATATGGGCAGTGTCTTTTATCAAATAACAAGATGATGGGCAGCGTGTCTTTACATCAAGATGATGGCAGTGCAGTCTCATCATCAAGATGATGGGCAGTGGCCTTTATCATCCAATATATGAGGCAGCGGCCTCTTTATCAACCAAGATGATGGGCAGTGTCTTTATCAATCCACAAGATGATGGCAGCGTGTCTTTATCAACAACAGATGATGGGCAGTGTCTTTATCAAGCAACGATGATGGCAGTGCGCTCTTTATCAGCAACAAGATGATGAGCAGTGCGGTCTTTATCAGCCAACCGATGATGGCAGTGCGTCTTTACTCAGCCAACAGATGAGAGCAGTGCAGTCTTTATCAAAGCATGTATGACAGTGCGTCTTTATCAGACATCAAGATGATGGCAGCGCGTCTTATCAAACCACAGATGATGGCAGCGAGCCTTTATCAACAACAAGATGAGAGCAGCGTGTCTTTATCAACAACAGATGATGGCAGTGCGTCTTTATCACACCAAGATGATGGCAGCGCGGTCCTCATCACCAACAAGATGATGGGCAGCGTAGCCTTTATCAACACCAAGATGATGGCAGCGCGCTCTTATCAACAACAAGATGATGGCAGTGCGTCTTCTATCAACCAACAAGATGATGTAGCAGCGTCTCTTTACTCAACACAAGATGATGAGCAGCGCGTCTTTATCAGACAACGATAATGAGCAGTGCGTCTTTATCAACAAGATGATGAGCAGCGCGTCTTTATCAACAGATGATGATAGTGCGTCTTTTACTGCCAACAGACGATAAGCAGTGTCTTTTATCAACAACAAGATGAGAGCAGCGTCCCTTTATCAACACAGATGATGGGCAGCGCGCCTTTTATCAACAATAAGATGATAAGCAGCGTGTCTATCAAAGCAACAGATAGATGGGCAGCGCGTCTTTATACCCAAGATGATGCGGCAGCGTCTTATCATCACAAGATGAGGAGGCAGTGTCTTACTCAATCAAGATGATGGCAGCGTCTTTATCAACAGATGGCAGTGCAGACTAGATGATGGCAGTGTCATCAGCACAAGATGATGGCAGCGTGTCTCTTTACTCACCAACAGATGATGGGCAGTGCGTCTCTTTACTGGGGCTAACCAGATGAGCAGCGCGTCTTTACTCAAATAATTGAGATGATAAGCAGTGCGTCTTTATCACCGCAAGATGATGGGCAGTGAGCCCTTTATCATCACCAAGATGATGGCAGCGCGTCTTTATCATCACAAGATGATGGCAGTGCGTCTCTTTATCAACACAGATGATGGCAGTGCGTCCTTATCAACACCAGATGATGAGCAGCGGTCTCTTATCATCACAAGATGATGAGGCAGTGCGTCTTTATCAACACCAGATGATGGCAGCGCTCGCTTATCAGCCACCAGATGATGGCAGCGCGCGTCCTTTATCAACATCAAGATGATGGCAGCGCGTCCTTATCAACAACAAGATGATGGCAGTGCGTCTTCATCAATCAAGATGATGGCAGCGTGGCTCTTTATCAACCGCAGATGATGGCAGCGTGCTCTCATCACTGATCACAAGATGATGGCAGCGCGTCTTTATCAACATAAGATGATGGCAGCGTGTCTTTATCAACACAGATGATGGCAGTGCGTCTTTATCAGCTAACAGATGATGAGTAGCGTCTCTACTGGGCACCAAGATGATGGCAGTGCGTCTTTACTGCCAACAAGATGAGTACAGTGCCTTTACTGGCCAACAGATGATAAGCGCGTCTCTATCAGCCACCACATGCGATGGCAGCGCGTCCTTATCAGCCACCGCGATGATGGCAGCGCGCCTCATCAACCACAGATGATGGCAGTGCGTCTTTATCAACACAGATAGATGAGCAGCGCGTCTTCATCAACAACAAGATGATAGGCAGCAGCGTCTTTATCAAACACACGATGATGGCAGCGTGTCTTTATCACCAACAAGATGATGGCAGTGCGTCTCTTATCACCACAGATGATGGCAGTGCAGTTCTATCATCCAACAAGATGGGCAGGCGTCTGTACCATCACCAGATGATGGGCAGTGTGTCTTTATCAACCGTCAATGATGGCGGCAGTGTCTTCATCAACCATCGCATGATAAGCAGTGCGTCTTTATCACAACACAAGATGATGGCAGCGTCCTTCACTGGGCAACCAGGATGAGGCAGCGTGCTCTTTACTCAACGCAACGATGACGGCAGCAGTGGCTTTACTTAAGCACAAGATGAGAGTAGTGTGTTTTATTGGGCACAGAGGAGAGTAGTGTGTTTTTATTGGGCACAGAGGGAGGGCAGTGAGTTTTATTGGGCACAGAGGAGGGCAGTGAGTTTTATCAATACAGAGGAGGGCAGTGTGTTTTTTATCACACCAAGATGAGGCAGTGTCTTTATCATCAAAGATGATGGGCAGTGTGCCTTTATCGTCACAGATGATGGGCAGTGTGTCTTTATCAACAGATGATGGCAGCGTGTCTTTACTGGGCACAGATGATGGGCAGTGTCTTTATCAAATAACAAGATGAGCGGCAGTGTGTCTTTACTGGGCACAACAGATGAGGCAGTGGTCTTTATCAACACCATGATGGCAGAGCAGCCCCTTTACTGGGCCAACAGCATATAGCGTCTTTATCAACAACAGATAGATGGCAGCGCGTCTTTATCAGCTACCAGATAGAGAGCAGTGTGTCCTTTACAGCTCAACGATGATACAGTGTGTCTCTTATCAACAATAAGATAGAGCAACAGGTGTCTTTATCAACAACAAGATGATGCGGCAGTGTGCTTCATCATCAACAAGATGATGGGCAGTGCGGCCTCTTATCAAACACCGATGATGATGGCAGTGCGCCTTTACTGGTCCACAGATGATGGCAGTGCGTCTTATCAACAACAGATGATGGCAGCGCGGCCTTTATCAAATCAAGATGATGGCAGTGCGCTCCTTTATCAACAACAAGATGATAAGCAGCGTCTCCTATCAGCTACCAAGATGATAGGAGCGCGTCCTTTATCAACAACAAGATGATGGCAGTGCGGCCTTTATCAGCTATCAAGATGATGCGGCAGTGCGTCTTATCAACTGATATGATGATATGCGTCTCACGCCAACAAGATGATGGCAGCGTGCTCCTTTATCAACATCAAGATGGCAGCAGCGCATCATCAACACAGATGATGGCAGCGCGCTCTTATCAACAAGATGATGGCAGTGCGTCTTTATCAACAACAAGATGCATATAGCGTTATTCATCAACAACACAGATAAGCAGCGCGTCTCTTATCAACACCGCGATGATGGGCAGTGCGTCTTTATCAAACAGATGATGGCAGCGCGTTCTCTTCATCCACTATGATGATGGCAGCGTGTCTTTATCAACAACAGATGATGGCAGTGCGGTCTTTATCATCCAGATGAGGCATGCGGTCTTCTTCATCAATCACAGATGAGGGTCAGCGGTCTTTACTGGTCAAACGATGATGGGCAGCGCGTCTTCATCAACAAAGATGATGGCAGCGATATTTTATCATCCATTATGATGGCGGCGCCCTTTATCATCCACACCAGATAAGAGCATGGTCTTTATCAATTCAAACGATAACATGTCTCTTTATCAGCAACAGGAGAGAAAGTGGCCTTTACTCACCGAGATGGAGGGCAGTGGTCTTTTACTCATCACAGATGATGGCAGCGTGTCCTCATCAACGCCAACAAGATGATGGCAGCGAGTCCTTATCAACGCACAAGATGACGCAGCGGTACTTTACTCACCGCCAAGATGATGAGCAGCGTGTCTTTACTCCATCAAGATGATAGGCAGCGCGGCTCCTTATCAACAACAAGATGATGGCATGCGTCTTTATCAGCAACAAGATGATATAGCAGTGCCTTTATCAACAACAAGATGATGGGCAGCGCGTCTTTATCAAACAAGATGAGAGCAGCGCGTCTCTATCAAGCAACAGATGATGGCAGTGCGTCTTTACTGGGCCAACAAGATGACAGAGCAGTGCGTCTTCATCAACACAAGATGATGGCAGCGCGCCTTTACTGCCAACAAGATAGATAGCAGTGCGTCTTTATCAACCAGATGATGGCAGCGTGTCTCATCACCAACAGATGATGTAGCGCGTCTTTATCAACAACAAGATGATGGCAGTGCGTCTTATCATACAATCAAGATGATAAGAAGTGCGTCCTTTATCAAATAACAAGATGATGGCAGCGTGGGTCCCTTTATCAACGTCCAAGATGATGGCAGCGTGTCTTTATCAACAAGATGATGGGCAGTGCGTCTTTATCATCCAATAAGATGATGGCAGTGCGTCTTTATCACAACAAGATGATGGCAGTGTCTTTTATCAAACAAGATGATGGCAGTGTCTTTATCAACAAGAGATGATGGCAGCAGTGTCTTTATCAAACAAGATGATGGGTGAGTGCAGTCTTTATCAAATAAACAAGATGATAGCAGCGCAGTGCCTTTATCAAATAACAGATGATGGCAGCGTGTGTCTTTACTCAGCCAACAAGATATATAAAGGTGCGCCTTTATCAACAAGATGATGGGCAGTGCGTCTTTATCAGCCAACAGATGAGCAGCGTGTCTTTATCAGCTACAAGATGATGGGCAGTGCGTCCTTATCACCACAGATGAGCAGTGCGTCTTTATCATCACAGATGATGGCAGTGCGGTCTTTATCATCACCAAGATGATGGGCAGTGCGTCTTTATCATCCACAGATGATGGCAGCGCGGTCTTTACTCAACTACCAATGATGGCAGCGCGCTCTTCATCAACAACAAGATGATGGCAGCGTGCCTTTATCATCACAAGATGATGGCAGTGCGTCTTTATCAACAACAGATGATGGGCAGCGTGTCTCTATCAACAACAGATGATGGCAGTGAGTCCTTACTGGTCAACACTAAGATGAGTGGCAGCGTGTCTCTTATCAACAACAAGATGATGGCAGTGAGCCCTTATCGATCCAGCAAGATGATGGGCAGCGCGCTCCTTATCACCAAGATGATGATGCGTCTTTATCATCACCAAGATGATATAGCAGCTCTTTATCAACACAGGATGGGCAGTGCGTGTCTTTATCACCACGATGATGGCAGCGCGTCTTTATCAGAACAAGATGATGGCAGTGCGGTCCTTTATCATCCACAAGATGATGGCAGTGTCTCTTATCCAGATGATGGCAGCGCGTCTTTATCATCCGGTGATATGGCAGTGAGCCCTTATCAACATAGATGGGGCAGTGGGTCTTTATCATCACAGAGGAGGGTAGTGTCTTTATCAAATACAGATAGATGGCAGCGTCTTACTGACAACGATGATGGCAGTGTGTCTTTACTGGGGCCAACAGAGGAGAGCAGTGTGTCTTTTACTGGGCACCTGGAGGAGGCAGGCGTTCTCTTATCAAACACAGATGGAGAGCAGCGCGTCTTTATCAAACAGAGGAGAGTAGTGTGTTTTTATCAGCAACAGAGGAGTGGCAGTGTGTTTTTACCGTGCCAACAGAGGAGCAGCGCGTCTTATCAGCTAACGAGGAGGGCAGCGTGGTCTACTGGGCAACAGATGTAGAGCAGTGTGCCTTTACTGCCAACAGAGGAGAGCAGCGTCTTTACTGGGCACAAGATGATGGGCAGCGTGTCTTTATCAACAACAGATGATGAGCAGTGAGTCTTCATCTATCAACATAGATGATAGCAGTGTCTTTATCAACACCAAGATGATGGCAGTGCGTACTTTATCAAAGCAACAGATGATGGCAGTGCGGCCT
This sequence comes from Oncorhynchus nerka, assembly GCF_034236695.1. Lineage (NCBI taxonomy): Eukaryota > Metazoa > Chordata > Actinopteri > Salmoniformes > Salmonidae > Oncorhynchus > Oncorhynchus nerka. Next base: position 33,756 of record NW_027039308.1, on the reverse strand, counting down.
TTATCAACCAGATGATGGCAGCGTGTCTTTATCAACACCAAGATGATGGCAGCGCGGTCTTTATCAACACAAGATGATAGGCAGTGCGGCTCTTATCGCCAACAGATGATAGCAGTGCGTCTTTATCAAGCAACAAGATGATGGCAGCGCGTCTTTACCGCTAACCAAGATGAGCAGCGTGTCTTTATCAACACAAGATGATGAGCAGTGCGGCTCTTTATCAAACACCAGATGATGCAGCGCGGTCTTATCAATATCACAGATGATGGCAGCGTCTCTCACTCATCACAGATAGATGAGCAGCGTGTCTTTATCTAGACAACAAGATGATGAGCAGCGTGCCTTTATCAACACACGATGAGAGAAAGTGCGTCTTTCATCAACCAAGATGACGGCAGCGCGTCTCATCATACAACAAGATGTGGTCAGTGCGTCTTATCAAAGCACAGATGATGGCAGTGCGGCCTCTATCATGCCACAGATGAGCGGCAGCGCGCTCTTCATCAACACAAGATGATGGCAGTGCGTCTTTATCAACAGATGATGCAGCGTGTCTTTATCAACAATCAAGATAGATGACAGCGCGTCTTCATCATCACATCAAGATGATGGCAGCGCGTCTCTTATCAACACCAAGATGATGCTAGCGCGTCTCTATACCAACAAGATGATGGCAGTGAGTCTTATCATCACCAAGATGATGGCAGTGCGTCTTCATCAACAAGATGATGATGCGTCTTTATCAAACAACATGATATTACAGTGGCCTTCATCAACAACACAGATGATGGCAGTGCGTCTCTTATCAACAACAAGATGATGGGCAGCGTCTTTATCAGCAACAAGATGATGGCAGCGTACTTTATCATCCACAAGATGATGGGCAGTGCGTCTTTATCAACAAGATGATGGAAGTGCGTCTTTATCAACCACAGATGATGGGCAGCGTCTCATCAACAATAAGATGATAGCGTGCCTTTATCATCCATTAAGATGATGGCAGCGGTGTCTTTATCATCACAGATGATGGCAGCGCGTCTTTATCACAACCTGATGATGGCAGCGCCTTTACCGCCAACAGATATTATATAGCGTCTTTATCAAAGGCAACCTGATGATGGCAGTGTGTCTTATCAGCCAACAAGAGGAGAGCAGCGGCCCCTTTATCAAACAGATAGAGAGCAGCGTCTTTATCAGCCACCAAGATGATGGCAGTGTCTTTACACAACAAGATGATGGCAGTGAGCCCTTTATCAACAACAAGATGGAGCAGTGGGCGGCCTTATCAACAACAGATGATGGCAGTGTCTTTATCAAACAGATGATGGGCAGCGTGCTCTTTATCTACAATCAGATGATGGCAGTGTAGGCTCTTACTCGCCACCAAGATGATGGCAGTGCGTGTCTCTATCAACAACAAGATGATGGGCAGTGCGTCTATCATAACAAGATGATAGCAGCGTGTCTTTATCAATCACAGATGATGGCAGTGCGTCTTTACTGGGCCAACAGATGGAGCAGTGCGTCTTTATCAACAACAAGATGATGGCAGCGTGCGTCTTTATCAACAATAAGATATAAGTGCAGTCTCCTTTAATCAAACAAGATGATGGCAGCGTGCTCTTTATCACCACAGATGATGCATGCGTGCTCATCTTTATCAACAAGATGATGGCAGTGCGCTCCTTACTCAACGCTAAGATGATGGCAGTGCGTCTCTATCACAACAAGATGATGGCAGTGCGGTCTTTATCATCCAAATAGATGGCAGTGCGTCTTTATCAACAACAGATGATGGCAGCGCGTCCTTTATTAATCACCAAGATGATGGCAGCGCATCCTTTATCAACAACAAGATGATGGCAGTGCGTCTCTTACCGATCCACCAAGATGATGGCAGCAGTGCTTCTTATCACCGACAAGATGATGGCAGTGCGTCCTCATCAACCAAGATGATGCAGCAGCGTGTCCTTATCAACCACAGATGACGGCAGCGCGGCTCTTATCAGCGAACCAGATGATGGGCAGCGTGCTCCTTACTGGGCCAACAAGATGATATAGTGTGTTCTTCAAAGCAACCGATGATGGCAGCAGTGGTCTTTACTGGGCAATAAGATATAGTGCAGTGTCTTTATCAGCAATAAGCATGATATATGCGTCTTCATCTGCCACACAGATGATGGCAGCGTGTCTTTATCTGGGCTAGATGATGGCAGTGAGTCTTTATCAACAACAGATATGAGCAAAGTGTCTTTATCAACAACAAGATGATGGGCAGCGTGGCCTTTATCAGCTAAGATGATGGCAGCGCAGTCTTTATCAACCAAGATGATGGCAGTGTGTCTTTTACAAAGCCAACAGATAGCGGCAGTGCGGCCTTTATCAACACTAAGATGATGGCAGTGTGGCCTTTACTGGGCAAGAGAGAGAGCAGTGTCTTTACTCAGCCAACAGAGGATAGGCAGTGCGTTCTTTACTGGGCTAACAGATATGAGCAGTGTCTTTACTCCCACAGATGAGGGCAGCGCTGCCTTTACTGCAACAGATGAGAGCAGTGTGTCTTTATCAAAGGCTAACAAGATGAGGCAGTGCGTCTTTATCAACAAGATGAGAAAGTGCGTCTTTATCAACAACAAGATGATGGCAGTGTCTCTTTATCAACAAGATGAGCGGCAGCGTGTCTTTATCAAAACAAGATGATGGGCAGTGCGTCTCCTTATCAACACAAGATGATGGGCAGTGTCTTTATCACACAGATGATGGCAGTGCCTTACTTCAACAATAAGATGATGGCAGGCCTTTATCAACAATCAAGATGATGGCAGCGCGTCTTTATCATCCGCAAGATGATGGGCAGTGCGTCTCTTATCAACACAAGATGATAGCAGTGCGTCTTTATCAAACCAAGATGATGGCAGCAGTGAGCTCTTTATCATCCACGATGATGGCAGCGCGTCCTTATCAACACAAGATGAGTGATGCGTCTTTATCAACACCAGATGATATAGCAGTGCGTCTTTATCAACCAAGATGATGGCAGCGTGTCTTCATCACCACCAAGATGATGGCAGTGCAGTCCTCATCAACGCCAACGATGATGAGCAGTGCGTCTCTATCAACAAGATGATAGGCAGCGCGTCTTTATCAATCCAGATGATATAGTGCGTCTTTATCAACAACAGATAGATATAGCATTGCCTCTTATCAACAACAGATGATGACAGTGCGTCTCTTATCAGCAACAAGATGATGTGGCAGTGTGTCTTTATCACCAACAGATAAGAGCAGTGCGTCTTTATCATCCACAGATGATGGCAGCGCGGCTCTTTATCAATACCAAGATGATGGGCAGCGTGTCTTTACTGGGCCATCAAGATGATGAGCAGTGCGTCTTTATCAATCACTAAGATGTATGGCAGTGCGTCTTTATCAACACCACAGATGGCAGCGGCTCTTACTCAGTCACATGAGATGATGGGCAGTGCGGCTCCTCATCAACAATAAGATGATGGGCAGTGTGTCTTTATCAATCCAGATGATGGCAGTGCGTCTTTATCGACACAAGATGATGAGCAGCAAGTAGCCTTTATCAACAACAGATAGATGGCAGCGAGCTCCTCATCACTCATCCAAGATGATGGCAGTGTGTTTCATCACCGTCAGATGATGATGCAAGTATCTTATCAACCACAGATATGATAGTGCTCTTTATCAACAACAAGATGAGGCAGTGGTCTCTTTATCAACAAGATGATGGCAGTGTGCTCTCTATCATCCAAGATGATGGCAGTGCGTCCTTTATCAACACCAGGATGATGGGCAGCGTGTCTTTATCATCCACAGATGATGAGCAGTGCGTCTTTATCAACAACAAGATGATATAGTATTGCTCTTTATCAACAACAAGATGATGGCAGTGCGTCTTTACTACAACATGATGTGTGCAGTGCCTTTATCAAATCAAGATGATGGCAGTGCGCCTTATCAACAACAAGATGATGGCAGCAGCGTCTTTATCAACTAACAAGATGAGCAGCAGTGGTCTTTACTTCAAATACCGATGAGTGGCAGTGTACCCTTTACTCAGCCACCAGATGAAGCAGTGCGTCTTTATATCACACAGATAGATGGGCAGCGTGCTCTTATCAGGCTAACAAGATGATGAGCAAGCGTGCTCTTTACTGCCACCGAGATGATGGCAGCAGCAGGCCTCTATCACCAACAAGATGATAGCAGTGCGTCTTTATCAACAATAAGATGATAGGCGAGTGCGTCTCTATCAACACAAGATGATGGGCAGTGCGTCTTCATCAGCCACCGATGAGCGGCAGCGGCCTTTACTGGGCACAAGATGATGGCAGTGCGGCCTTTATCAACACAGAGGAGGGCAGTGTCTTTATCAACCACAGAGGAGGGTAGTGAGTCTTTACTGGCCCACAAGATGATGGCAGTGTGTCTTTATCAACAAGAAGATGGCAGTGTTTTCCTCTATCAACACAGAGGATAGCAGCGTGTCTTTATCAACCACAGAGGAGGGCAGTGCGTCTATCAATACCAAGATGAGGCAGTGTGTTTATCATCCACAGATGATGGTAGTGCCTCATCACACACAGATGAGGGTAGTGTGTTTTTATCATCCACAGAGGGCAGTGTGTTTTATTGGCAAACAGAGAGCAGTGTGTTTTTATCAACCACAGAGGAGGGCAAAGTGCGTCTTTTATTGGCCACAGAGGAGGGTAGTGTGTTTTATCATGGCCAAGATGAGAGTAGCGTGTTTTTATTGGCCACAGATGAGATAGTGTGTTTTTATTGGCCACAGAGGAGAGTAGTGTGTTTTTATTGGCACAGAGGAGAGTAGTGAGTTTTTTTCCTGATTTACATTCACCATTTTGTAGGTTTTACTATATAATGTCTTCCATATAGCCATGTTTCATCGGGCTTGCATGCACCTCCCTATATCAAGGTGTTTTGGTACTTCCTTATGCACTATGCCTTTCTAAACTCTTACTAAACCATAGGTCAATGTAGTCTAACAGTCAACTGTCTAACCTGCCCTCTATTCATAGTGACTATAGTAGTAGATGAATCATATATAGTCTACCACTCAGCTGTCTAACCTGCCCTCTATTCATAGTGACTATAGTAGTAGATGAATCATATATAGTCTACCACTCAGCTGTCTAACCTGCCCTATTCATAGTGACTACAGTAGTAGATGAATCATATAGTCCAGCACTCAACTGTCTAACCTGCCCTCTATTCATAGTGAATATAGTAGTAGATGAATCATATATAGTCTACCACTCAACTGTCTAACCTGCCCTCTATTCATAGTGACTATAGTAGTAGATGAATCATATATAGTCTACCACTCAGCTGTCCAACCTGCCCTCTATTCATAGTGACTACAGTAGTAGATGAATCATATATAGTCCAGCACTCAACTGTCTAACCTGCCCTCTATTCATAGTGACTATAGTAGTAGATGAATCATATATATTCTACCACTCAACTGTCTAACCTGCCCTCTATTCATAGTGACTATAGTAGTAGATGAATCATATATAGTCTACCACTCAGTTGTCTAACCTGCCCTCTATTCATAGTGACTATAGTAGTAGATGAATCATATATAGTCTACCACTCAACTGTCTAACCTGCCCTCTATTCATAGTGACTATAGTAGTAGATGAATCATATATAGTCTACCACTCAGCTGTCTAACCTGCCCTCTATTCATAGTGACTACAGTAGTAGATGAATCATATATAGTCTACCACTCAGCTGTCTAACCTGCCCTCTATTGATAGTGACTACAGTAGTAGATGAATCATATATAGTCTACCACTCAGCTGTCTAACCTGCCCTCTATTCATAGTGACTATAGTAGTAGATGAATCATATATAGTCTACCACTCAGTTGTCTAACCTGCCCTCTATTCATTGTGACTACAGTAGTAGATTAATCATATATAGTCTACCACTCAGCTGTCTAACCTGCTCTCTATTCATAGTGACTACAGTAGTAGATGGATCATATATAGTCCAGCACTCAACTGTCTAACCTGCCCTCTATTCATAGTGACTATAGTAGTAGATGAATCATATATAGTCTACCACTCAGCTGTCTAACCTGCCCTCTATTCATAGTGACTATTTTTATTTATTTTATTTTATTTCACCTTTATTGAACCAGGTAGGCTAGTTGAGAACAAGTTCTCATTTGCAACTGCGACCTGGCCAAGATAAAGCATAGCAGTGTGAACAGACAACACAGAGTTACACATGGAATAAACAATTAACAAGTCAATAACACAGTAGAAAAAAAATGGGCAGTCTATATACAATGTGCAAAAGGCATGAGGAGGTAGGCTAATAATACACTTTTGCAGATTAACACTGGGGTGATAAATGATCAGATGGTCATGTACAGGTAGAGATATTGGTGTGCAAAAGAGCAGAAAAGTAAATAAATAAATAAAAACAGTATGGGAATGAGGTAGGTGAAAATGGGTGGGCTATTTTACCAATAGACTATGTACAGCTGCAGCGATCGGTTAGCTGCTCGGATAGCTGATGTTTGAAGTTGGTGAGGGAGATAAAGTCTCCAACTTCAGCGGAGCTTTTGCAGTTCGTTCCAGTCACAGGCAGCAGAGTACTGGAACGAAAGGCGGCCAAATGAGGTGTTGGCTTTAGGGATGATCAGTGAGATACACCTGCTGGAGCGTGTTACTGGATGGGTGTTGCCATCGTGACCAGTGAACTGAGATAAGGCGGAGCTTTACCTAGCATGGACTTGTAGATGACCTGAGCCAGTGGGTCTGGCGACGAATATGTAGCGAGGGCCAGCCGACTAGAGCATACAAGCCGCAGTGGTGGGTGGTGGTATAAGGTGCTTTATGACAAAACGGATGGCACTGTGGATAGACTGCATCCAGTTTGGTTGAGTAGAGTGTTGGAAGCCATTTTGTAGATGACATCGCCGAAATCGAGGATCGGTAGGGATAGTCAGTTTTACTAGGTGTTTGGCGGCGTGAGTGAAGGAGGCTTTGTTGCGGAATAGAAAGCCGACTTTGATTTGATTTTCGATTGGAGATGTTTGATGTGAGTCTGGAAGGAGAGTTTGCAGTCTAGCCAGACACCTAGGTACTTATAGATGTCCACATATTCAAGGTCGGAACCATCCAGGGTGGTGATGCTAGTCGGGCATGCGGGTGCAGGCAGCGATCGGTTGAAAAGCATGCATTTGGTTTTACTCGCGCTTAAGAGCAGAGTTGGAGACCACGGCTGGAGTGCTGTATGGCATTGAAGCCTCGTTTGGAGGTTAGATAGCGACAGCGTCCCAATGACGGGCCGAAAGTATATAGAATGGTGTCGTCTGCGAGAGGTGGATCAGGAACGCCGCAGCAAGAGCAACATCATTGATATATACAGAGAAAAGAGTCGGCCGAGAATTGAACCCTGTGGCACCCCCATAGAGACTGCCAGAGGACCGGACAGCATGCCCTCCGATTTGACACACTGAACTCTGTCTGCAAAGTAATTGGTGAACCAGGCAAGGCAGTCATCCGAGAAACCGAGGCTATTGAGTCTGCCGATAAGAATATGGTGATTGACAGAGTCGAAAGCCTTGGCGAGGTCGATGAAGACGCTGCACAGTACTGTCTTTTATCGATGGCGGTAATGATATCGTTTAGTACCTTGAGCGGGCTGAGGTGCACCTCGTGACCGGCTCGAAACCAGATTGCACAGCGGAGAAGGTACGGTGGGATTCGGAGATGGTCAGTGACCTGTTTGTTGACTTGGCTTTTCAAGACCTTAGATAGGCAGGGCAGGATGGATATAGGTCTATAGCAGTTTGGGTCCAGGGTGTCTCCCCTTGAAGAGGGGGATGACTCATGCAGCTTTCCAACTTTGGGGATCTCAGACGATATGAAAGAGAGGTTGAACAGGCTGGTAATAGGGGTTGCGACAATGGCGGCAGATAGTTTCAGAAATAGAGGGTCCAGATTGTCAAGCCCAGCTGATTTGTACGGGTCTAGTTTTGCAGCTCTTTCAGAACATCTGCTATCTGGATTTGGGTAAAGGAGAACCTGAGAGGCTTGGGCGAGGAGCTGCGGGGGGCGGAGCTGTTGGCCGAGGTTGGAGAGCCAGGCGGAAGGCATGGCCAGCCGTTGAGAAGTGCTTATTGAAGCTTTCGATAATCGTGGATTTATCGGTGGAGACCGTGTTACCTAGCCTCAGTGCAGTGGGCAGCTGGGAGGAGGTGCTCTTGTTCTCCATGGACTTCACAGTGTCCCAGAACTTTTTGGAGTTGGAGCTACAGGATGCAAACTTCTGCCTGAAGAAGCTGGCCTTAGCTTTCCTGACTGACTGCGTGTATTGGTTCCTGACTTCCCTGAACAGTTGCATATCACGGGCTATTCGATGCTATTGCAGTCCGCCACAGGATGTTTTTGTGCTGGTCGAGGGCAGTCAGGTCTGGAGTGAACCAAGGGCTGTATCTGTTCTGGTTCTGCATTTTTTGAACGGAGCATGCTTATCAAAAATGGTGAGGAAGTTACTTTTAAAGAATGACCAGGCATCCTCAACTGACGGGATGAGGTCAATGTCCTTCCAGGATACCCGGGCCAGGTCGATTAGAAAGGTCTGCTCACAGAAGTGTTTTAGGGAGCGTTTGACAGTGATGAGGGGTGGTCGTTTGACTGCGGCTCCGTGGCGGATACAGGCAATGAGGCAGTGGATCGCTGAGATCCTGGTTGAAGACAGCGGAGGTGTATTTGAGGGCCAGTTGGTCAGGATGACATCTATGAGGGTGCCCTTGTTTACAGAGTTAGGTTGTACCTGGTGGGTTCCTTGATGATTTGAGTGAGATTGAGGGCATCTAGCTTACATTGTAGGACTGCCGGGGTGTTAAGCATATCCCAGTTTAGGTCACCTAACAGAACAAACTCTGAAGCTAGATGGGGGCGATCAATTCACAAATGGTGTCCAGGGCACAGCTGGGAGCTGAGGGTGGCCGGTAGCAGGCGGCAACAGTGAGAGACTTATTTCTGGAGAGGGTAATTTTCAAAATTAGTAGTTCGAACTGTTTGGGTATGGACCTGAAAGTATGACATTACTTTGCAGGCTATCTCTGCAGTAGACTGCAACTCCGCCCCCTTGGTAGTTCTATCTTGACTAGAAGATGTTATAGTTGGGTATGGAAATCTCTGAATTTTTGGTGGCCTTCCTGAGCCAGGATTCAGACACGGCAAGGACATCAGGGTTAGCAGAGTGTGCTAAAGCAGTGAGTAAAACAAACTTAGGGAGGAGGCTTGATGTTGACATGCATAAACCAAGGCTTTTCGATCACAGAAGTCAACAAATGAGGGTACCTGGGGACATGCAGGGCCTGGGTTTACCTCCACATCACCCGCGGAACAGAGAAGGAGTAGTATGAGGGTGCGGCTAAAGGCTATCAAAACTGGTCGCCTAGAGCGTTGGGGGCAGAGGATAAGAGGAGGCACTTTCTGGGCATGGTAGAATATATTCAGGGCATAATGCGCAGACAGGGGCATATGGTGGGGTGGGTACAGCGGAGGTAAGCCCAGGCACTGGGTGATGGTAAGTAGACAAAGGGAGATAACAGAGAATTGTTGAGGTGTTAGGGGGCCCAGGCACTGAGACAACACTATACAGGTGAAAGCTACATACAGTAAACAGGTGTTGACCTTGGAAAGCTAGCTAAAAACAGTAGGCGAGGCTAATCCGCTAGCACAACAAACAGCAGGTAAAATGGCGTTGACTAGGCAACGGGGCCGACAGGTAAGACAAACAAGCAGAAAGGAGTACCGTGATTAATGGACAGTCCAGCGTGCGTCAGCTATGTAGCCAAGAGATCAGTGTCCAGGGGCAGCGGTGGATGGGCAGGGGGCTGGGCTGGCGAGTGTTATCCAGGTTTTTTTTTTTAAACTAACAATGACTAACTAGCTTGTAGCTAGTTAGCTGGTTAGCGTCTGGAGGTTCTTGAGTGTGTCATAAAAATAAAAATAAGAGTAAAAGTAATAGCGATTCCGTATCACATTGGGTGAGGCAGGTTTCTGGAAGGTATAAACAAATTAAAAATCAAAAGAGATAGAAAGTAAATGGGGTCAGAGAGTGATTGGGACGCGGTGGTTCAGACGGTTAGCAGGCCTGTGCTAACAAGCTAACAGTTCGTAGGCCCGAGCTAGACAAGGTAGCAGTTAGCGGACCGGAGCTTGACAAGCTAGCCGTTAGCAGGCCGAATTAGCAAGCAGGAGATAGCGAGGGCTAGAGAGTTAACCTTTGGGGGACGTCGCGATGGGGTGAGTCTGTTTATTCCTCTTCATGCGGTGAGCTGGAGATACAGCGATTCAGAAAGCTCGCGGGCCTTGGCCAGCAGATGGATCTTTGGCGATGCCGCAGCGGAAAAGCCTGTTGAAACCCCTCGGACGATTATGTCGGGGCGGACCAGTCGTGATGGATCGGGCGGGGCTCCGTGTCGGCAGTAGAGGGGGCTCAGTAGAGGGTCCAGGCCAATTGGCAAATTAGGTATTTTTGGACCTCTTCGGCTAGTTGGGAGATGGGCTTAGCTCGAGGCTGGCTCCAGGCTAACTGGTGCTTGCTCTGGGACAGAGACGTTAGCCAGGAGTAGCCACTCGGATTGCAGCTAGCTATTTACGATGATCCGGTATAAAGGTTCAGAGCTTGCGGTAGGAATCCGGAGATGTGGTAGAGAAAAAGCAGTCTGATATGCTTTGGGTAGATGTCGCGCTGGTGTCCTAGTTAGCGTTGAAGACCGCTAGCAGTGGCTAGCTAGTAGCTAGTTAGCGGCTAGCTTCTGATGAGGGTTCGATTCTAAAGTATAGAAAAGCAGATCCGTACCACATTGGGTGATGCGGGTTGCAGGAGAAGTATATTCAGCCTGTAGTTGGAAAGTGAGATTAAAATATGTACGAAATATATACAGAAAAAACGAGGAAAAACTATATTTACACTATACAGGACGGGACAAGACAAAACACACGTCCGACTGCTACGCCATCTTGTCTAACCTGCCCTCTATTCATAGTGACTACAGTAGTAGATGAATCATATATAGTCTACCACTCAGCTGTCTAACCTGCCCTCTATTCATAGTGACTACAGTAGTAGATGAATCATATATAGTCTACCACTCAGCTGTCTAACCTGCCCTCTATTCATAGTGACTATAGTAGTAGATGAATCATATATAGTCTACCACTCAGCTGTCTAACCTGCCCTCTATTCATAGTGACTATAGTAGTAGATGAATCATATATAGTCTACCACTCAGCTGTCTAACCTGCCCTCTATTCATAGTGACTATAGTAGTAGATGAATCATATATAGTCTACCACTCAGCTGTCTAACCTGCCCTCTATTCATAGTGACTACAGTAGTAGATGAATCATATATAGTCTACCACTCAGCTGTCTAACCTGCCCTCTATTCATAGTGACTACAGTAGTAGATGAATCATATATAGTCTACCACTCAGCTGTCTAACCTGCCCTCTATTCATAGTGACTACAGTAGTAGATGAATCATATATAGTCTACCACTCAGCTGTCTAACCTGCCCTCTATTCATAGTGACTACAGTAGTAGATGAATCATATATAGTCTACCACTCAGCTGTCTAACCTGCCCTCTATTCATAGTGACTATAGTAGTAGATGAATCATATATAGTCTACCACTCAGCTGTCTAACCTGCCCTCTATTCATAGTGACTATACTAGTAGATGAATCATATATAGTCTAGCACTCAACTGTCTAACCTGCCCTCTATTCATAGTGACTATAGTAGTAGATGAATCATATATAGTCTACCACTCAGCTGTCTAACCTGCCCTCTATTCATAGTGACTATATAGATGAATCATATATAGTCTAGCTGTCTAACCTGCCCTCTATTCATAGTGACATAGTAGATGAATCATATATAGTCTACCACTCAGCTGTCTAACCTGCCCTCTATTCATAGTGACTACAGTATCAGATTAATCATATATAGTCTAGCACTCAGCTGTCTAACCTGCCCTCTATTCATAGTGACTATAGTAGTAGATGAATCATATATAGTCTACCACTCAGCTGTCTAACCTGCCCTCTATTCATAGTGACTATAGTAGTAGATGAATCATATATAGTCTACCACTCAACTGTCTAACCTGCCCTCTATTCATAGTGACTATAGTAGTAGATGAATCATATATATAGTCTACCACTCAGCTGTCTAACCTGCCCTCTATTCATAGTGACTATAGTAGTAGATGAATCATATATAGTCTACCACTCAGCTGTCTAACCTGCCCTCTATTCATAGTGACTATAGTAGTAGATGAATCATATATAGTCTACCACTCAGCTGTCTAACCTGCCCTCTATTCATAGTGACTATAGTAGTAGATGAATCATATATAGTCTACCACTCAGCTGTCTAACCTGCCCTCTATTCATAGTGACTATAGTAGTAGATGAATCATATATAGTCTACCACTCAGCTGTCTAATCTGCCTCTATTCATAGTGACTATAGTAGTAGATGAATCATATATAGTCTAGCACTCAGCTGTCTAACCTGCCCTCTATTCATAGTGACTACAGTAGGAGATGAATCATATATAGTCTACCACTCAGCTGTCTAACCTGCCCTCTATTCATAGTGACTATAGTAGTAGATGAATCATATATAGTCTACCACTCAGCTGTCTAACCTGCCCTCTCTATTCTATAGTATTAGATGAATCATATATAGTCTACCACTATAGCCCTCTATTCATAGTGACTATAGTAGTAGATGAATCATATATAGTCTACCACTCAGCTGTCTAACCTGCCCTCTATTCATAGTGACTATAGTAGTAGATGAATCATATAGTCTAGCACTCAACTGTCTAACCTGCCCTCTATTCATAGTGACTATAGTAGTAGATGAATCATATATAGTCTACCACTCAGCTGTCTAACCTGCCCTCTATTCATAGTGACTATAGTAGTAGATGAATCATATATAGTCTACCACTCAGCTGTCTAACCTGCCCTCTATTCATAGTGACTATAGTAGTAGATGAATCATATATAGTCTACCACTCAGCTGTCTAACCTGCCCTCTATTCATAGTGACTATAGTAGTAGATTAATCATATATAGTCTACCACTCAGCTGTCTAACCTGCCCTCTATTCATATTGACTATAGTAGTAGATGAATCATATATAGTCTACCACTCAGCTGTCTAACCTGCCCTCTATTCATAGTGACTATAGTAGTCAGATGAATCATATATAGTCTACCACTCAGCTGTCTAACCTGCCCTCTATTCATAGTGACTATAGTAGTAGATGAATCATATATAGTCTACCACTCAACTGTCTAACCTGCCCTCTATTCATAGTGACTATAGTAGTAGATGAATCATATATAGTCTACTACTCAGCTGTCTAACCTGCCCTCTATTCATAGTGACTATAGTAGTAGATGAATCATATATAGTCTACCACTCAGCTGTCTAACCTGCCCTCTATTCATAGTGACTACAGTAGTAGATGAATCATATATAGTCTACCACTCAGCTAGTGTCTAACCTGCCCTCTATTCATAGTGACTACAGTAGTAGATGAATCATATATAGTCTACCACTCAGCTGTCTAATCTGCCCTCTATTCATAGTGACTACAGTAGTAGATGAATCATATATAGTCTACCACTCAGCTGTCTAACCTGCCCTCTATTCATAGTGACTATAGTAGTAGATGAATCATATATATAGTCTACCACTCAGCTGTCTAACCTGCCCTCTATTCATAGTGACTATAGTAGGAGATAAATCATATATAGTCTACCACTCAGCTGTCTAACCTGCCCTCTATTCATAGTGACTATAGTAGTAGATGAATCATATATCTACCACTCAGCTGTCTAACCTGCCCTCTATTCATAGTGACAGTAGTAGATGAATCATATATAGTCTACCACTCTGTCTAACCTGCCCTCTATTCATAGTGACTACAGTAGTAGATTAATCATATATAGTCTAGCACTCAGCTGTCTAACCTGCCCTCTATTCATAGTGACTACAGTAGTAGATGAATCATATATAGTCTACCACTCAGCTGTCTAACCTGCCCTCTATTCATAGTGACTATAGTAGTAGATGAATCATATATAGTCTACCACTCAGCTGTCTAACCTGCCCTCTATTCATAGTGACTACAGTAGTAGATGAATCATATATAGTCTACCACTCAGCTGTCTAACCTGCCCTCTATTCATAGTGACTATAGTAGTAGATGAATCATATATAGTCTACCACTCAGCTGTCTAACCTGCCCTCTATTCATAGTGACTACAGTAGTAGATGAATCATATATAGTCTACCACTCAGCTGTCTAACCTGCCCTCTATTCATAGTGACTACAGTAGTAGATGAATCATATATAGTCTACCACTCAGCTGTCTAACCTGCCCTCTATTCATAGTGACTACAGTAGTAGATGAATCATATAGTCTACCACTCAGCTGTCTAATCTGCCCTCTATTCATAGTGACTATAGTAGTAGATGAATCATATATAGTCTAGCACTCAGCTGTCTAACCTGCCCTCTATTCATAGTGACTACAGTAGGAGATGAATCATATATAGTCTACCACTCAGCTGTCTAACCTGCCCTCTATTCATAGTGACTATAGTAGTAGATGAATCATATATAGTCTACCACTCAGCTGTCTAACCTGCCCTCTATTCATAGTTACTATAGTATTAGATGAATCATATATAGTCTACCACTCAGCTGTCTAACCTGCCCTCTATTCATAGTGACTATAGTAGTAGATGAATCATATATAGTCTACCACTCAGCTGTCTAACCTGCCCTCTATTCATAGTGACTATACTAGTAGATGAATCATATTCATCAACTGTGATTCATAGTGACTATAGTAGTAGATGAATTATATATAGTCTACCACTCAGCTGTCTAACCTGCCCTCTATTCATAGTGACTACAGTAGTAGATGAATCATATATAGTCTACCACTCAGCTGTCTAACCTGCCCTCTATTCATGTGACTATAGTAGTAGATTATCATATATAGTCTACCACTCAGCTGTCTAACCTGCCCTCTATTCATAGTGACTATAGTAGTAGATGAATCATATATAGTCTAGTAGCTGTCTATGCATTCATAGTGACTATACTATAGATGAATCATATATAGTCTACCACTCAGCTGTCTAACCTGCCCTCTATTCATAGTGACTATAGTAGTAGATGAATCATATATAGTCTACCACTCAGCTGTCTAACCTGCCCTCTATTCATAGTGACTACAGTAGTAGATGAATCATATATAGTCTACCACTCAGCTGTCTAACCTGCCCTCTATTCAGTAGTAGATGAATCTATTCATATATAGTCTACCACTCAGCTGTCTAACTGCCCTCTATTCATAGTGACTACAGTAGTAGATGAATCATATATAGTCTACCACTCAGCTGTCTAACCTGCCCTCTATTCTGACTTCATAGTGACTACCAGTAGTAGATGAATCATATATAGTCTACCACTCAGCTGTCTAACCTGCCCTCTTCATAGTGACTCTATTCATAGTGACTACAGTAGTAGATGAATCATATATAGTCTACCACTCAGCTGTCTAACCTGCCCTCTATTCATAGTGACTATAGTAGTAGATGAATCATATATAGTCTACCACTCAGCTGTCTAACCTGCACATAGTGACTATTCATATAGTGACCTGCCCTCTATTCATAGTGACTATAGTAGATGAATCATATATAGTCTACCACTCAGCTGTCTAACCTGCCCTATTCATAGTGACTATAGTAGTAGATGAATCATATATAGTCTACCACTCAGCTGTCTAACCTGCCCTCTATTCATAGTGACTACAGTAGTAGATTAATCATATATAGTCTAGCACTCAGCTGTCTAACCTGCCCTCTATTCATAGTGACTACAGTAGTAGATGAATCATATATAGTCTACCACTCAGCTGTCTAACCTGCCTCTATTCATAGTGACTATAGTAGTAGATTAATCATATATAGTCTACCACTCAGCTGTCTAACCTGCCCTCTATTCATAGTGACTATAGTAGTAGATGAATCATATATAGTCTACCACTCAGCTGTCTAACCTGCCCTCTATTCATAGTGACTACAGTAATAGATTAATCATATATAGTCTACCACTCAGCTGTCTAACTGCCCTCTATTCATAGTGACTACAGTAGTAGATGAATCATATATATAGTCTACCACTCAGCTGTCTAACCTGCCCTCTATTCATAGTGACTACAGTAGTAGATGAATCATATATAGTCTACCACTCAGCTGTCTAACCTGCCCTCTATTCATAGTGACTATAGTAGTAGATGAATCATATATAGTCTACCACTCAGCTGTCTAACCTGCCCTCTATTCATAGTGACTATAGTAGTAGATGAATCATATATAGTCTAGCACTCAGCTGTCTAACCTGCCCTCTATTCATAGTGACTACAGTAGGAGATTAATCATATATAGTCTACCACTCAGCTGTCTAACCTGCCCTCTATTCATAGTGACTACAGTAGTAGATGAATCATATATAGTCTACCACTCAGCTGTCTAACCTGCCCTCTATTCATAGTGACTATAGTAGTAGATGAATCATATATAGTCTACCACTCAGCCTGTCTAACCTGCCCTCTATTCATAGTGACTACAGTATAGATGAATCATATATAGTCTACCACTCAGCTGTCTAACCTGCCCTCTATTCATAGTGACTAGTAGTAGATGAATCATATATAGTCTACCACTCAGCTGTCTAACTGCCCCTCTATTCATAGTGACTATAGTAGTAGATGAATCATATATAGTCTACCACTCAGCTGTCTAACCTGCCCTCTATTCATAGTGACTATAGTAGTAGATGAATCATATATAGTCTAGCACTCAGCTGTCTAACCTGCCCTCTATTCATAGTGACTACAGTAGGAGATAAGATCATATATGTCTACCACTCAGCTGTCTAACACTGCCCTCTATTCATAGTGACTACAGTAGTAGATGAATCATATATAGTCTACCACTCAGCTGTCTAACCCTTATTCCCTCTATTCATAGTGACAGTAGTAGATGAATCATATATAGTCTACCACTCAGCTGTCTAACCTGCCCTCTATTCATAGTGACTATAGTAGTAGATTAATCATATACAGTCTAGCACTCAGCTGTCTAACCTGCCCTCTATTCATAGTGACTATAGTAGTAGATTAATCATATATAGTCTACCACTCAGCTGTCTAACCTGCCCTCTATTCATAGTGACTATAGTAGTAGATGAATCATATATAGTCTACCACTCAGCTGTCTAACCTGCCCTCTATTCATAGTGACTACAGTAGTAGATGAATCATATATAGTCTACCACTCAGCTGTCCCTGCCACTCAGCATGTCTAACTCAGCTGTCTAACCTGCCCTCTATTCATAGTGACTACAGTAGGAGATGAATCATATATAGTCTACCACTCAGATGTCTAACCTGCCCTCTATTCATAGTGACTATAGTAGTAGATGAATCATATATAGTCTACCACTCAGCTGTCTAACCTGCCCTCTATTCATAGTGACTACAGTAGTAGATTAATCATATATAGTCTACCACTCAGCTGTCTAACCTGCCCTCTATTCATAGTGACTACAGTAGTAGATGAATCATATATAGTCTACCACTCAGCTGTCTAATCTGCCTCTATTCATAGTGACTACAGTAGGAGATGAATCATATATAGTCTACCACTCAGCTGTCTAACCTGCCCTCTATTCATAGTGACTATAGTAGTAGATGAATCATATATAGTCTAGCACTCCAGCTCTATGCCCTCTATTCATAGTGACTACTCATATATAGTCTACCACTCAGCTGTCTAACCTGCCCTCTATTCATAGTGACTACAGTAGTAGATGAATCATATATAGTCTACCACTCAGCTGTCTAACCTGCCCTCTATTCATAGTGACTATAGTAGTAGATGAATCATATATAGTCTACCACTCAGCTGTCAACCTGCCCTCTATTCATAGTGACTACAGTAGTAGATGAATCATATATAGTCTACCACTCAGCTGTCACAACCTGCCCTCTATTCATAGTGACTACAGTAGTAGATGAATCATATATAGTCTACCACTCAGCTGATTCATAGTGACTATAGTAGTAGATGAATCATATATAGTCTACCACTCAGCTGTCTAACCTGCCCCTCTATTCATAGTGACTATGGTAGTAGATGAATCATATATAGTCTAGCACTCAATGTCTAACCTGCCCTCTATTCATAGTGACTACAGTAGGAGATGAATCATATATAGTCTACCACTCAGCTGTCTAACCTGCCCTCTATTCATAGTGACTACAGTATTAGATGAATCATATATAGTCTACCACTCAGCTGTCACAACCTGCCCTCTATTCATAGTGACTATAGTAGTAGATGAATCATATATAGTCTACCACTCAACTGTCTAACACTGCCCTCTATTCATAGTGACTATAGTAGTAAGATTAATCATATACAGTCTACCACTCAGCTGTCCTAACCTGCCCTCTATTCATAGTGACTATAGTAGTAGATTAATCATATATAGTCTACCACTCAGCTGTCTAACCTGCCCTCTATTCATAGTGACTATAGTAGTAGATGAATCATATATAGTCTACCACTCAGCTGTCTAACCTGCCCTCTATTCATAGTGACTAGTAGTAGATGAATCATATATAGTCTACCACTCAGCTGTCTAACCTGCCCTCTATTCATAGTGACTATGGTAGTAGATGAATCATATATAGTCTAGCACTCAGCTGTCTAACCTGCCCCCTCTATTCATAGTGACTACAGTAGTAGATGAATCATATATAGTCTACCACTCAGCTGTCTAACCTGCCCTCTATTCATAGTGACTATAGTATTAGATGAATCATATATAGTCTACCATTCAGCTGTCTAACCTGCCCTCTATTCATAGTGACTACAGTAGTAGATTAATCATATATAGTCTACCACTCAGCTGTCTAACCTGCCTCTATTCATAGTGACTACAGTAGTAGATGAATCATATATAGTCTACCACTCAGATGTCTAACCTGCCCTCTATTCATAGTGACTATAGTAGTAGATGAATCATATATAGTCTACCACTCAGCTGTCTAACCTGCCCTCTATTCATAGTGACTATAGTAGTAGATGAATCATATACAGTCTACTACCACTCAGCTGTCTATATGCCCACTCTATTCATAGTGACTATAGTAGATTAATCATATATAGTCTACCACTCAGCTGTCCTAACCTGTCCTCTATTCATAGTGACTATAGTAGTAGATGAATCATATATAGTCTACCACTCAACTGTCTAACCTGCCCTCTATTCATAGTGACTATAGTAGTAGATGAATCATATATAGTCTACCACTCAGCTGTCTAACCTGCCCTCTATTCATAGTGACTATAGTAGTAGATGAATCATATATAGTCTACCACTCAGCTGTCTAACCTGCCCTCTATTCATAGTGACTATAGTAGTAGATGAATCATATATAGTCTACCACTCAGCTGTCTAATCTGCCCTCTATTCATAGTGACTATAGTAGTAGATGAATCATATATAGTCTAGCACTCAGCTGTCTAACCTGCCCTCTATTCATAGTGACTACAGTAGGAGATGAATCATATATAGTCTACCACTCAGCTGTCTAACCTGCCCTCTATTCATAGTGACTATAGTAGTAGATGAATCATATATAGTCTACCACTCAGCTGTCTAACCTGCCCTCTATTCATAGTGACTATAGTAGTAGATGAATCATATATAGTCTACCACTCAGCTGTCTAACCTGCCCTCTATTCATAGTGACAGTAGTAGATGAATCATATATAGTCTACCACTCAGCTGTCTAACCTGCCCTCTATTCATAGTGACTACAGTAGTAGATGAATCATATATAGTCTAGCCTCCCGGCTGTCTAACCTGCCCTCTATTCATAGTGACTACAGTAGTAGATTAATCATATATAGTCTAGCACTCAGCTGTCTAACCTGCCCTCTATTCATAGTGACTACAGTAGTAGATGAATCATATATAGTCTACCACTCAGCTGTCTAACCTGCCCTCTATTCATAGTGACTATAGTAGTAGATGAATCATATATAGTCTACCACTCAGCCGTCTATGCCCTCTATTCATAGTGACTATAGTAGTAGATGGATCGTATATAGTCTACCACTCAGCTGTCTAACCTTGCCCTCTATTCATAGTGACTATAGTAGTAGATGAATCGTATATAGTCTACACTCAGCCGTCTAACTGCCCTCTATTCATAGTGACTATAGTAGTAGATGGATCATATATAGTCTACCACTCCAGCTGTCCTAACCTGCCCTCTATTCATAGTGACTATAGTAGTAGATGAATCATATATAGTCTACCACTCAGCTGTCTAACCTGCCCTCTATTCATAGTGACTACAGTAGTAGATTAATCATATATAGTCTAGCACTCAGCTGTCTAACCTGCCCTCTATTCATAGTGACTACAGTAGTAGATAAATCATATATAGTCTACCACTCAGCTGTCTAACCTGCCCTCTATTCTAGTGACTATAGTAGTAGATGAATCATATATAGTCTACCACTCAGCTGTCTAACACTGCCCTCTATTCATGGTGACTATAGTAGTAAAATGAATCATATATAGTCTACCACTCAGCTGTCTAACCTGCCCTCTATTCATAGTGACTATAGTAGTAGATGAATCGTATATAGTCTACCACTCAGCTGTCTAACCTGCCCTCTATTCATAGTGACTACAGTAGTAGATGAATCATATATAGTCTACCACTCAGCTGTCTAGCCTGCCCTCTATTCATAGTGACTACAGTAGTAGATGAATCATATATAGTCTACCACTCAGCTGTCTAACCTGCCTCTATTCATAGTGACTATAGTAGTAGATGAATCATATATAGTCTACCACTCAGCTGTCTAACCTGCCCTCTATTCATAGTGACTACTTATAGTGTAGATGGATATATACTACCACTCAGCTGTTCCTGCCCTCATATAGTGACTATAGTAGTAGATGAATCATATATAGTCTAGCACTCTCAGCTGTCTAACCTGCCCTCTATTCATAGTGACTACAGTAGTAGATTAATCATATATAGTCTAGCACTCAGCTGTCTAACCTGCCACTCTATTCATAGTGACTATAGTAGTAGATGAATCATATATAGTCTACCACTCAGCTGTCTAACCTGCCCTCTATTCATAGTGACTATAGTAGTAGATGAATCATATATAGTCTACCCACTCAGCCGTCTAACCTGCCCTCTATTCATAGTGACTACAGTAGTAGATGAATCATATATAGTCTACCACTCAGCTGTCTAACCTGCCCCTCTATTCATAGTGACTACAGTAGTAGATGAATCATATATAGTCTACCACTCAGCTGTCTAACCTGCCCTCTATTCATAGTGACTACAGTAGTAGATGAATCATATATAGTCTACCACTCCAGCTGTCTAACCTGCCCTCTATTCATAGTGACTACAGTAGTAGATGAATCATATATGTCTACCACTCAGCTGTCTAGTACCCTCTATTCATAGTGACTATAGTTAGATGAATCATATATAGTCTACCATAGTTGTCTAACCTGCCCTCTATTCATAGTGACTACAGTAGTAGATGAATCATATATAGTCTACCACTCAGCTGTCTAACCTGCCCTCTATTCATAGTGAATATAGTAGTAGATTAATCATATATAGTCTACCACTCAGCTGTCTAACCTGCCCTCTATTCATAGTGACTACAGTAGTAGATGAATCATATATAGTCTACCACTCAGCTGTCTAACCTGCCCTCTATTCATAGTGACTATAATAGTAGATTAATCATATATAGTCTACCACTCAGCTGTCTAACCTGCCCTCTATTCATAGTGACTATAGTAGTAGATTAATCATATATAGTCTAGCACTCAGCTGTCTAACCTGCCCCTCTATTCATAGTGACTATAGTAGTAGATGAATCATATATAGTCTACCACTCCAGCTGTCACAACCTGCCCTCTATTCATAGTGACTACAGTAGTAGATTAATCATATATAGTCTACCACTCCAGCTCTCTAACCTGCCCTCTATTCATAGTGACTACAGTAGTAGATGAATCATATATAGTCTACCACTCAGCTGTCTAACCTGCCCTCTATTCATAGTGACTATAGTAGTAGATGAATCATATATAGTCTACCACTCAATAAGTATCTATTCACCTATAGCCCTCTATTCATAGTGACTATAGTAGTAGATGAATCATATATAGTCTACCACTCAGCTCTCTAACCTGCCCTCTATTCATAGTGACTACAGTAGTAGATTAATCATATATAGTCTACCACTCAGCTGTCTAACCTGCCCTCTATTCATAGTGACTACAGTAGTAGATTAATCATATATAGTCTACCACTCAGCTGTCTAACCTGCCCTCTATTCATAGTGACTACAGTAGTAGATTAATCATATATAGTCTGCCACTCAGCTGTCTAACCTGCCCCTATTCATAGTGACTATAGTAGTAGATGAATCATATATAGTCTACCACTCAGCTGTCTAACCTGCCCTCTATTCATAGTGACTATAGTAGTAGATTAATCATATATAGTCTACCACTCAGCTGTCTAACCTGCCCTCTATTCATAGTGACTATAGTAGTAGATGAATCATATATAGTCTACCACTCAGCTGTCTAACCTGCCCTCTATTCATAGTGACTATAGTAGTAGATTAATCATATAGTCTACCACTCAGCTGTCTAACCTGCCCTCTATTCATAGTGACTATAGTAGTAGATAATCATATATAGTCTACCACTCAGCTGTCTAACCTGCCCTCTATTCATAGTGACTATAGTAGTAGATGAATCATATATAGTCTACCACTCAGCTGTCTAACCTGCCCTCTATTCATAGTGACTATAGTAGTAGATGCATCATATATAGTCTACCACTCAGCTGTCTAACCTGCCCTCTATTCATAGTGACTACAGTAGTAGATGAATCATATATAGTCTACCACTCAGCTGTCTAACCTGCCCTCTATTCATAGTGACTATAGTAGTAGATGAATCATATATAGTCTACCACTCAGCTGTCTAACCTGCCCTCTATTCATAGTGACTATAGTAGTAGATTAATCATATATAGTCTACCACTCAGCTGTCTAACCTTCCCTCTATTCATAGTGACTATAGTAGTAGATTAATCATATATAGTCTACCACTCAGCTGTCTAATCTGCCCTCTATTCATAGTGACTAGTAGTAGATGAATCATATATAGTCTACCACTCAGCTGTCTAACCTGCCCTCTATTCATAGTGACTATAGTAGTAGATGAATCATATATAGTCTACCACTCAGCTGTCTAACCTGCCCTCTATTCATAGTGACTACAGTAGTAGATGAATCATATATAGTCTACCACTCAGCTGTCTAACCTGCCCTCTATTCATAGTGACTATAGTAGTAGATGAATCATATATAGTCTACCACTCAGCTGTCTAACCTGCCCTCTATTCATAGTGACTATAGTAGTAGATGAATCATATATAGTCTACCACTCAGCTGTCTAACCTGCCCTCTATTCATAGTGACTACAGTAGTAGATGAATCATATATAGTCTACCACTCAGCTGTCTAACCTGCCCTCTATTCATAGTGACTATAGTAGTAGATGAATCATATATAGTCTACCACTCAGCTGTCTAACCTGCCCTCTATTCATAGTGACTATAGTAGTAGATGAATCATATATAGTCTACCACTCAGCTGTCTAACCTGCCCTCTATTCATAGTGACTACAGTAGTAGATGAATCATATATAGTCTACCACTCAGCTGTCTAACCTGCCCTCTATTCATAGTGACTACAGTAGTAGATGAATCATATATAGTCTACCACTCAGCTGTCTAATCTGCCCTCTATTCATAGTGACTATAGTAGTAGATGAATCATATATAGTCTACCACTCAGCTGTCTAACCTGCCCTCTATTCATAGTGACTATAGTAGTAGATGAATCATATATAGTCTACCACTCAGCTGTCTAACCTGCCCTCTATTCATAGTGACTATAGTAGTAGATGAATCATATATAGTCTACCACTCACTGTCTAACCTGCCCTCTATTCATAGTGACTACAGTAGTAGATGAATCATATATAGTCTACCACTCAGCTGTCTAACCTGTCCTCTATTCATAGTGACTATAGTAGTAGATTAATCATATATAGTCTACCACTCAGCTGTCTAACCTGCCCCTCTATTCATAGTGACTATAGTAGTAGATGAATCATATATAGTCTACCACTCAGCTGTCTAACCTGCCCTCTATTCATAGTGACTATAGTAGTAGATGAATCATATATAGTCTACCACTCAGCTGTCTAACCTGCCCTCTATTCATAGTGACTACAGTAGTAGATGAATCATATATAGTCTACCACTCAGCTGTCTAACCTGCCCTCTATTCATAGTGACTACAGTAGTAGATGAATCATATATAGTCTACCACTCAGCTGTCTAACCTGCCCTCTATTCATAGTGACTACAGTAGTAGATGAATCATATATAGTCTACCACTCAGCTGTCTAACCTGCCCTCTATTCATAGTGACTATAGTAGTAGATGAATCATATATAGTCTACCACTCAGCTGTCTAACCTGCCCTCTATTCATAGTGACTATAGTAGTAGATGAATCATATATAGTCTACCACTCAGCTGTCTAACCTGCCCTCTATTCATAGTGACTATAGTAGTAAATGAATCATATATAGTCTACCACTCAGCTGTCTAACCTGCCCTCTATTCATAGTGACTATAGTAGTAGATGAATCATATATAGTCTACCACTCAGCTGTCTAACCTGCCCTCTATTCATAGTGACTATAGTAGTAGATGAATCATATATAGTCTACCACTCAGCTGTCTAACCTGCCCTCTATTCATAGTGACTATAGTAGTAGATGAATCATATATAGTCTACCACTCAGCTGTCTAACCTGCCCTCTATTCATAGTGACTATAGTAGTAGATGAATCATATATAGTCTACCACTCAGCTGTCTAACCTGCCCTCTATTCATAGTGACTACAGTAGTAGATGAATCATATATAGTCTACCACTCAGCTGTCTAACCTGCCCTCTATTCATAGTGACTATAGTAGTAGATGAATCATATATAGTCTACCACTCAGCTGTCTAACCTGCCCTCTATTCATAGTGACTATAGTAGTAGATGAATCATATATAGTCTACCACTCAGCTGTCTAACCTGCCCTATTCATAGTTACTATAGTAGTAGATTAATCATATATAGTCTACCACTCAGCTGTCTAACCTGCCCTCTATTCATAGTGACTATAGTAGTAGATGAATCATATATAGTCTACCACTCAGCTGTCTAACCTGCCCTCTATTCATAGTGACTACAGTAGATGAATCATATATAGTCTACCACTCAGCTGTCTAACCTGCCCTCTATTCATAGTGAGTAGTAGATGAATCATATATAGTCTAGTAGATTCATAGTGACTATCATATAGTCTACCACTCAGCTGTCTAACCTGCCCTCTATTCATAGTGACTATAGTAGAGATGAATCATATATAGTCTACCACTCAGCTGTCTAACCTGCCCTCTATTCATAGTGACTATAGTAGTAGATTAATCATATATAGTCTACCACTCAAGCTGTCTAACCTGCCTCTATTCATAATGACTGAGTAGTAGATGAATCATACCACTCAGCTGTCTAACCTGCCCTCTATTCATAGTTACTATAATAGTAGATTAATCATATATAGTCTACCACTCAGCTGTCTAACCTGCCCTCTATTCATAGTGACTATAGTAGTAGATGAATCATATATAGTCTACCACTCAGCTGTCTAACCTGCCCTCTATTCATAGTGACTATAGTAGTAGATTAATCATATATAGTCTACCACTCAGCTGTCTAACCTGCCCCTATTCATAGTGACTACAGTAGTAGATTAATCATATATAGTCTACCACTCAGCTCTCTAACCTTCCCTCTATTCATAGTGACTACAGTAGTAGATGAATCATATATAGTCTACCACTCAGCTGTCTAACCTGCCCTCTATTCATAGTGACTATAGTAGTAGATGAATCATATATAGTCTACCACTCAGCTGTCTAACCTGCCCTCTATTCATAGTGACTATAGTAGTAGATGAATCATATATAGTCTACCACTCAGCTCTCTAACCTTCCCTCTATTCATAGTGACTATAGTAGTAGATTAATCATATATAGTCTACCACTCAGCTGTCTAACCTGCCCTCTATTCATAGTGACTATAGTAGTAGATTAATCATATATAGTCTACCACTCAGCTGTCTAACCTGCCCTCTATTCATAGTGACTATAGTAGTAGATGAATCATATATAGTCTACCACTCAGCTCTCTAATCTTCCTCTATTCATAGTGACTATAGTAGTAGATGCATCATATATAGTCTACCACTCAGCTGTCTAACCTGCCCTCTATTCATAGTGACTATAGTAGTAGATGAATCATATAGTCTACCACTCAGCTGTCTAACCTGCCCTCTATTCATAGTGACTATAGTAGTAGATAGATCATATATAGTCTACCACTCCAGCTGTAGCCCTCTATTCAATGACTATAGTAGATGAATCATATATAGTCTACCACTCAGCTGTCTAACCTGCCCTCTATTCATAGTGACTACAGTAGTAGATGAATCATATATAGTCTACCACTCAGCTGTCTAACCTGCCCTCTATTCATAGTGACTACAGTAGTAGATGAATCATATATCTACACCAGCTGTCTAACCTGCCCCCTATTCATAGTGACTACAGTAGTAGATGAATCATATATAGTCTACCACTCAGCTGTCTAACCTGCCCTCTATTCATAGTGACTATAGTAGTAGATGAATCATACATTAGTCTACCACTCAGCTGTCTAACCTGCCCTCTATTCATAGTTACTATAGTAGTAGATTAATCATATATAGTCTACCACTCAGCTGTCTAACCTGCCCCTCTATTCATAGTGAATATAGTAGTAGTTAATCATATATAGTAGTAGATGAATGCCCTCTATTCATAATGACTATAGTAGTAGATGAATCATATTTAGTCTACCACTCAACTGTCTAACCTGCCCTCTATTCATAGTTACTATAGTAGTAGATTAATCATATATAGTCTACCACTCAGCTGTCTAACCTGCCCTCTATTCATAGTGACTATAGTAGTAGATGAATCATATATAGTCTACCACTCAGCTGTCTAACCTGCCCTCTATTCATAGTGACTATAGTAGTAGATGAATCATATATAGTCTACCACTCAGCTGTCTAACCTGCCCTCTATTCATAGTGACTACAGTAGTATTAATCATATATAGTCTACCACTCAGCTCTCTAACCTTCCCTCTATTCATAGTGACTACAGTAGTAGATGAATCATATATAGTCTACCACTCAGCTGTCTAACCTGCCCTCTATTCATAGTGACTATAGTAGTAGATGAATCATATATAGTCTACCACTCAGCTGTCTAACCTGCCCTCTATTCATAGTGACTATAGTAGTAGATGAATCATATATAGTCTACCACTCAGCTCTCTAACCTTCCCTCTATTCATAGTGACTATAGTAGTAGATTAATCATATATAGTCTACCACTCAGCTGTCTAACCTGCCCCTCTATTCATAGTGACTATAGTAGTAGATTAATCATATAGTCTACCACTCAGCTGTCTAACCTGCCCTCTATTCATAGTGACTATAGTAGTAGATGAATCATATATAGTCTACCACTCAGCTCTAACCTTCCCTCTATTCATAGTGACTACAGTAGTAGATGAATCATATAGTCTACCACTCAGCTGTCTAACCTGCCCTCTATTCATAGTGACTATAGTAGTAGATGAATCATATATAGTCTACCACTCAGCTGCTAACCTGCCTCTATTCATAGTGACTATAGTAGTAGATGAATCATATATGATCTACCACTCAGCTGTCTAACCTGCCCTCTATTCATAGTGACTATAAGTAGTGAGTAAAGATCATATATAGTCTACCACTCAGCTCTAACCTTCCCTCTGTTGCGTGACTACAGTAGTAGATGAATCATATATAGTCTGCACTCAGCTGTCTAACCTGCCCTCTATTCTTAGTGACTATAGTAAGTAGATGAATCATATATAGTCTACCACTCAGCTGTCTAACCTGCCCTCTATTCATAGTGACTATAGTAGTAGATTAATCATATATAGTCTACCCACCTCCACAGCTGTCTAACCTGCCCTCTATTCATAGTGACTATAGTAGTAGATGAATCATATATAGTCTACCACTCAGCTGTCTAACCTGCCCTCTATTCATAGTGACTACAGTAGTAGATGAATCATATATAGTCTACACTCAGCTGTCTAACCTGCCTCTATTCATAAATTATAGTAGTAGATGAATCATATATAGTCTAGCACTCAGCTGTCTAACCTGCCCTCTATTCATAGTGACACAGTAGTAGATGAATCATATATAGTCTACCACTCAGTTGTCACAACCTGCCCTCTATATTCATAGTGACTATAGTAGTAGATGAATCATATAGTCTACCACTCAGCTGTCTAACCTGCCCTCTATTCATAGTGACTATAGTAGTAGATGAATCATATATAGTCTACCACTCAGCTGTCTAACCTGCCCTCTATTCATAGTGACTACAGTAGATGAATCATATATAGTCTACTCAGCTGTCTAACCTGCCCTCTATTCATAGTGACTATAGTAGTAGATGGATCATATACAGTCTACCACTCAGCTGTCTAATCTGCCCTCTATTCATAGTGACTATAGTAGTAGATGAATCATATATAGTCTACCACTCAGCTGTCTAACCTGCCCTCTATTCATAGTGACTATAGTAGTAGATGAATCATATATAGTCTACCACTCAGCTGTCTAACCTGCCCTCTATTCATAGTGACTATAGTAGTAGATGAATCATATAGTCTAGCACTCAGCTGTCTAACCTGCCCTCTATTCATAGTGACTATAGTAGTAGATGAATCATATATAGTCTACCACTCAGCTGTCTAACCTGCCCTCTATTCATAGTGACTATAGTAGTAGATGAATCATATATAGTCTACCACTCAGCTGTCTAACCTGCCCTCTATTCATAGTGACTATAGTAGTAGATGAATCATATATAGTCTACCACTCAGCTGTCTAACCTGCCCTCTATTCATAGTGACTACAGTAGTAGATTAATCATATATAGTCTACCACTCAGCTGTCTAACCTGCCCTCTATTCATAGTGACTACAGTAGTAGATGAATCATATATAGTCTACCACTCAGCTGTCTAATCTGCCTCTATTCATAGTGACTACAGTAGTAGATGAATCATAAGAGCGTCTGCTAAATAAGCTTAAATGTAAATGTAAATATATGATACCACTCGGCTATTAACCTGCCCTCTATTCATAGTGACTATAGTAGTAGATGAATCATATATAGTCTACCACTCAGCTGTCTAACCTGCCTCTATTCATAGTGACTATAGTAGTAGATGAATCATATATAGTCTAGCACTCAGCTGTCTAACCTGCCCTCTATTCATAGTGACTACAGTAGTAGATGAATCATATATAGTCTACCACTCAGCTGTCTAACCTGCCCTCTATTCATAGTGACTATAGTAGTAGATGAATCATATAGTCTACCACTCAGCTGTCTAACCTGCCCTCTATTCATAGTGACTACAGTATCAGATGAATCATATATAGTCTACCACTAGTGACCTGCCTCTATATAGTGACTACAGTAGTATGAATCATATATAGTCTAGCACTCAGCTGTCTAACCTGCCTCTATTCATAGTGACTACAGTAGTAGATGAATCATATAGTCTACCACTGTCAGCTGTGACTATAGTAGTAGATGAATCATATACCTCAGCTGTCCCTATTCATAGTGACTACAGTAGTAGATGAATCATATATAGTCTACCACTCAGCTGTCTAACCTGCCCTCTATTCATAGTGACTATAGTAGTAGATGAATCATATATAGTCTACCACTCAGCTGTCTAACCTGCCCTCTATTCATAGTGATATAGTAGTAGATGAATCATATATAGATCTAGCACTCAGTTGTCTAACCTGCCCTCTATTCATAGTGACTACAGTAGGAGATGAATCATATAGTCTACCCTCAGCTGTCTAACCTGCCCTCTATTCATAGTGACTACAGTAGTAGATGAATCATATATAGTCTACCACTCAGCTGTCTAACCTGCCACTCTGTTCATAGTGACTATAGTAGTAGATGAATCATATATAGTCTACCACTCAGCTGTCTAACCTGCCCTCTATTCATAGTGACTATAGTAGTAGATGAATCATATATAGTCTACCACTCAGCTGTCTAACCTGCCCTCTATTCATAGTGACTATAGTAGTAGATGAATCATATATAGTCTACCACTCAGTTGTCTAACCTGCCCTCTATTCATAGTGACTATAGTAGTAGATGAATCATATATAGTCTACCACTCAGCTGTCTAACCTGCCCTCTATTCTACCTATAGCATATATAGTCTACCACTCAGTTGTCTAACCTGCCCTCTATTCGTGACTATAGTAGTAGATGAATCATATATAGTCTACCACTCAGCTGTCTAACCTGCCCTCTATTCATAGTGACTATAGTAGTATTTGAATCATATATAGCCCTCTATTCATAGTGACTATAGTAGTAGATGAATCAGCTGTCTAACCTGCCCTCTATTCATAGTGACAGTAGTAGTAGATGAATCATATAGCTGTCTAACCTGTCCTCTATTCATAGTGACTATAGTAGTAGATGAATCATATAGTTGTCTAACCTGCCCTCTATTCATAGTGACTATAGTAGTAGATGAATCATATATAGTCTACCACTCAGCTGTCTAACCTGCCCTCTATTCATAGTGACTATAGTAGTAGATGAATCATATATAGTCTACCACTCAGTTGTCTAACCTGCCCCTATTCATAGTGACTACAGTAGTAGATGAATCATATATAGTCTACCACTCAGCTGTCTAACCTGCCCTCTATTCATAGTGACTACAGTAGTAGATGAATCATATATAGTCTACCACTCAGCTGTCTAACCTGCCCTCTATTCATAGTGACTATAGTAGTAGATGAATCATATATAGTCTACCACTCAGCTGTCTAACCTGCCCTCTATTCATAGTGACTACAGTAGTAGATTAATCATATATAGTCTACCACTCAGCTGTCTAACCTGCCCTCTATTCATAGTGACTATAGTAGTAGATGAATATGGTCTCACCACTCCGTGTCTAACCTGCCCCTCTATTCATAGTGACTAGCATATAGTCTAACCTGCCCTCTATTCATAGTGACTATAGTAGTAGATGAATCATATATAGTCTATTCATAGTGACTACAGTGAGTATGAATCGTATATAGTCTACCCAGCTGTCTAACCTGCCTCTATTCATAGTGACTATAGTATTAGATGAATCATATATAGTCTACCACTCAGTTGTCTAACCTGCCCCTATTCATAGTGACTACAGTAGAATGAATCATATATAGTCTACCACTCAGCTGTCTACATAGTGACTACAGTAGTAGATGAATCATATATGATCTACCACTCAGCTGTCTAACCTGCCCTCTATTCATAGTGACTATTAGTAGATGAATCATATATAGTCTACCACTCAGCTGTCTAACCTGCCCTCTATTCATAGTGACTACAGTAGTAGATGAATCGTATATAGTCTACCACTCAGCTGTCTAACCTGCCCTCTATTCATAGTGACTATAGTAGTAGATGAATCATATATAGTCTACCACTCCAGCT
This sequence comes from Oncorhynchus nerka, assembly GCF_034236695.1. Lineage (NCBI taxonomy): Eukaryota > Metazoa > Chordata > Actinopteri > Salmoniformes > Salmonidae > Oncorhynchus > Oncorhynchus nerka. The sequence continues at coordinate 1,698 of NW_027039308.1, read as the reverse complement.
GTCTAACCTGCCCTCTATTCATAGTGACTATAGTAATGTAGATGAATCATATGGCTGTCTAACCTGCCCTCTATTCATAGTGACTATAGTAGTAGATGAATTATATAGCTGTCTAACCTGCCCTCTATTCATAGTGACTATAGTAGTAGATGAATCGTATATAGTCTACCACTCAGCTGTCTAACCTGCCCTCTATTCATAGTGACTACAGTAGTAGATGAATCATATATAGTCTACCACTCAGCTGTCTAAACTGCCCTCTATTCATAGTGACTATAGTAGTAGATGAATCATATATAGTCTACCACTCAGTTGTCTAACCTGCCCTCTATTCATAGTGACTACAGTAGTAGATGAATCATATATAGTCTACCACTCCAGCTGTCTAACCTGCCCTCTATTCATAGTGACTATAGTAGTAGATGAATCATATATAGTCTACCACTCAGCTGTCTAACCTGCCCTCTATTCATAGTGACTACAGTAGTAGATGAATCATATATAGTCTACCACTCAGCTGTCTAACCTGCCCTCTATTCATAGTGACTACAGTAGTAGATGAATCATATATAGTCTACCACTCAGCTGTCTAACCTGCCCTCTATTCATAGTGACTATAGTAGTAGATTAATCATATATAGTCTAGCACTCAGCTGTCTAACCTGCCCTCTATTCATAGTGACTACAGTAGTAGATGAATCATATATAGTCTACCACTCAGCTGTCTAACCTGCCCTCTATTCATAGTGACTATAGTAGTAGATGAATCATATATAGTCTACCACTCAGCCGTCTAACCTGCCCTCTATTCATAGTGACTACAGTAGTAGATGAATCGTATATAGTCTACCACTCAGCTGTCTAACCTGCCCTCTATTCATAGTGACTATAGTAGTAGATGAATCATATATAGTCTACCACTCAGCTGTCTAACCTGCCCTCTATTCATAGTGACTATAGTAGTAGATGAATCATATAGTCTACCACTCAGCCGTCTAACCTGCCCTCTATTCATAGTGACTATAGTAGTAGATGAATCATATATAGTCTACCACTCAGCCGTCTAACCTGCCCTCTATTCATAGTGACTACAGTAGTAGATGAATCGTATATAGTCTACCACTCAGCTGTCTAACCTGCCCTCTATTCATAGTGACTACAGTAGTAGATGAATCGTATATAGTCTACCACTCAGCTGTCTAACCTGCCCTCTATTCATAGTGACTACAGTAGTAGATGAATCATATATAGTCTACCACTCAGCTGTCTAACCTGTCCTCTATTCATAGTGACTATAGTAGTAGATGAATCATATATAGTCTACCACTCAGCTGTCTAACCTGCCCTCTATTCATAGTGACTATAGTAGTAGATGAATCATATATAGTCTACCACTCAGCTGTCTAACCTGCCCTCTATTCATAGTGACTATAGTAGTAGATGAATCATATATAGTCTACCACTCAGCTGTCTAACCTGCCCTCTATTCATAGTGACTACAGTAGTAGATGAATCATATATAGTCTACCACTCAGCTGTCTAACCTGCCCTCTATTCATAGTGACTATAGTAGTAGATGAATCATATATAGTCTACCACTCAGCTGTCTAACCTGCCCTCTATTCATAGTGACTATAGTAGTAGATGAATCATATATAGTCTACCACTCAGCTGTCTAACCTGCCCTCTATTCATAGT
>NW_027039307.1:0-55852 GCF_034236695.1 Oncorhynchus nerka | reverse complement strand
TAACAGGAATGTTGGTATCCTGTATATCTGACTGTGATATGTGGTTGTCTCCACCTAGATATCTATATATCCATTATTTAACAGGAATGTTGGTATCCCTGTATATCTGATCAGATATGTGGTTGTATCACCTAGATACATGTATCTATAGATAAATGCACTTACAGATGCCAAATCTAGTTCTCACAGCAGGAAAATAACAGCAAATGTGCATTTTTATATGGTTTGTAATCATGGGACATTGTTGTGGGTTGATCCATTTTACATCAAATCCAGTCTGACATTTTGAAGTGAAATTACAAATGTTAGAAGCCTTTATAAAGCCTGAGTGGATTCATCATTTATTTAAACAATAAAATAACATTTCCCAACATTTCTGAAAATGGATATATAGCTTTTTGGAATGAAACTCTTCTTCTGTTTCCCCATCTGAGCTCAGAGTAGATGAGAGATGTAATGTTTGTCTCTGTTGTGTTGAAGTCCAATCAAGCAGGAGAGACCAGCCTCCCCTGTACCCAGCTGTGTGTCCATGAAGAGTGACCGGTCTATGGGTGAACCTATATTCTTTAGAGAGGGAGACTTTTCTACTGAACAAAGGTAAGAAGAACTCATGGGTCCTGGTCAGTGAGTTAAACAACACTGTCTCTAGTCATTTCTCCTCCCATTTTCCCATTTATTGTTGTTGTTTTCATAATCCATAGGCTAATCATTTTGTCCATTTCCATAGTCCTAAAACAATATTAAACAAACACAACATTCCCTCCGTGTGTGTGTGTGTGTGTGTGTGTGTGTGTGTGTGTGTGTGTGTGTGTGTGTGTGTGTGTGTGTGTGTGTGTGTGTGTGTGTGTGTGTGTGTGTGTGTGTGTGTGTGTGTGTGCACTCCTTGGATATTTTGTCCACAGAAACCAACAGGAGAGATCAGAGTCAGAGATTCTCAGTGGTCAGTCTTCCCAGAGTCATCAAACAGACCTGGCCTCCATATTCAGTGTATGTGGTCCTGTTATGTACATTTGTTTTTGTTTACCTCAAGTAAAGTTGATCTGTCAATCATTCATTAATGTGTTAATGAGAAAGCATTTATTATCTTGCTTAACTTATTTACTTTATTTATTTCAGATGCTTGAAGAGAAAATTATGACATTTGTGAAGAACGAGCTGAAGATGTTCAAGAGGATTCTTAGTCCAGAACTCCCAGAAGGCTTTGAGAGTCAGAAGCAGGATAAGGAAGTGGTGGATGCTGAAGATGAGAAGCAGGAGAGCAGTGCCAGAGAGGGGGCTCTGAAGATCACACTGCACGTCCTGAGGAAAATGAACCAGATGGAGCTTGCTGACACACTGGAGAAATGTAAGATCTGTCTGCCTCATGTTGAATGCTGTTTTATAACATTTAAAAGCTGTAGCTAAAGTACAGCTAAAGTAGCTGTGTAACTCAATGATATTGTAGCAGCCTCAACACAACACCTAGTGACCTCATCAAGTAGCAGCAGGGATGTGTTGTGTTGATTAATTTAGAGAGAGAGAACATTAATAATACCATCAATAATACCAATAATAATATAATCAGTCACACCAGTCTGTAATGCATTATGAAAACATTTACACATTTATAAAGTCAGTTTAGAGAATACATTATTATAATTTACAACTTTATAACAGTCCTACAATACTGTAGACATTAAAACAGACGTAATATTAATATCCTCTGTGTTATTTCTGCATTCAGATGAGCTCGCTGTGATTTGCCAACGTGAACTCAAATCTAATCTAAAGAAGAAGTTTCAATGTGTATTTGAGGGGATCGCTAACAAGGAAACCCAACACTTCTCAATAAGATCTACACAGAGCTCTACATCACAGAGGGTGGAACAGGAGAGGTCAATAATGAACATGAGCTGAGACAGATTGAGACAACAACCAGGAAACAAGCAAGACCAGAGACTCCAATCAAATGTAACGACATCTTCAAACCCTTAACTGGACAAGACAAACGTATCAGAACTGTGCTGACAAAGGGAGTCGCTGGCATTGGAAAAACAGTCTCTGTGCAGAAGTTCATTCTGGACTGGGCTGAAGGAAAAGCAAATCAGGATGTCCAATTTGTATTTTCATTTCCTTTTCGGGAGCTGAATTTGATGAAATTGGAAAACACTTTCATTGAACTTCTCAATCACTTCTCAATGGAAACCAAACAATCAGGAATCTCCAACTACAACAAGTACAAAGTTCTGTTCATCTTTGATGGTCTGGATGAGTGCCGACTGCCCCTAGACTTCCAGAAGAACAAGATCTGTTGGGACGTCTCAGAGTCAACCTCAGTCGATGTTCTGCTGACAAATCTCATAAGGGGAAATCTGCTTCCCTCTGCTCTCCTCTGGATAACTACCCGACCTGCAGCAGCCAATAAGATCCCTTCATGGTGTGTTGACCAGGTGACAGAGGTACGAGGGTTCAATGACCCACAGAAGGAGGAGTACTTCAGGAAGAGATTCAGTGATGAGGACCTGGCCAGCAGAATCATCTCACACATAAAGACATCAAGGAGCCTCCACATCATGTGCCACATTCCAGTCTTCTGTTGGATTTCTGCAACAGTCCTTGAACACATGCTGAAACATAAGAGAGAAGAGATGCCCAAGACTCTGACTGAGATGTACGCACACCTTGTGGTGTTTCATACCAAACAGAAGAATGACAAGTATATTGGGAAAGAAGAGACAGGTCCACACTGGAATAAAGAGAGCATTCTGTCACTGGGAAAACTGGCTTTTCAACAGCTTGTGAAGGGCAATCTGATTTTCTATGAAGAAGACCTGATAGAGGCTGGCATTGATGTCAATGAAGCCTCAGTGTACTCAGGATTGTGCACACAGCTCTTTAAAGAGGAATGTGTGCTGTACCAGGACAAGGTGTACTGCTTTGTTCATCTGAGCATTCAGGAGTTTCTGGCTGCTGTATATGTGTTCCTCTCATTCATCAACAACAATGAGAATCTAATGGATGAACTGCAAATAAACGACAAGCCTGAAGTTACTGTCTTCAAGAGTGCTGTGGATAAAGCCTTACAAAGTGAGACGGGAAACCTGGACCTTTTCCTCCGCTTCCTTCTGGGCCTCTCACTGGAGTCCAATCAGAAGCACTTACGAGGTTTACTGACAAAGACAAGAAGCAGCTCACAGACCCACGAAGAAACAGTCGAGTACATCAAGGAGAAGATCGGGGAGGATCTCTCTCCAGAGAGGTGCATTAATCTGTTCCACTGTCTGAATGAACTGAATGACCATTCTCTAGTGGAGGAGATCCAAAGATACCTGAGCTCAGGAAGTGTCTCTAGACCCAACCTGTCACGTGCACAGTGGTCAGCTCTGGTCTTTGTGTTGCTGACCTCAGAAAAGGAGCTGGATGTGTTTGACCTGAAGAAATACTCCAGATCAGAGGAAGGTCTTCTGAGGCTGCTGCCAGTGGTCAAAGCCTCCAGAGCTGCTCTGTGAGTAAATAAAATGACATTTAAGAACTAATCATCAGGAAGAAATATTCATTATAAAATATTTATTATAATATGTATATAATATTATATTGAAAAACATATTGAATAAATTCATTGATTTTCACATTAGTATAACAATATGACCATACAATTCTAGGAGACGGAAGATGAATCTATATGTTGTTTGAGAGAATAAACCAAATGCATCTGCCATTGTCCTTCTACACTACTGGTGTTAAATGAACAGTGTGTTTGTGAAGTCATGATGATCTCTTTGTCAGGCTGTCAGGCTGTGGAGTCACAGAGGAAGGCTGTGCTTCTCTGGTCTCAGCTCTGAGGTCAAACCCCTCACACCTGAGAGAGCTGGATCTGAGTAACAATGACCTGAAGGATTCAGGAGTGAAGCTGCTCTCTGCTGGACTGGGGAATCCCCACTGTAAACTGGAGACTCTGAGGTCAGTATTATCAGATATGAAAGCACTTTATGCATGTAGTTCTCCCATTTGAAAAGTCGTAATTATTCGGTTATATTCACTTATAGTGTATTAAAGTAGTCATACGTTTAGTATTTGGTCCCATATTCCATGCCTGCAGTGATTACATCAAGCTTGTGATTCTACTAACTTGTTGAATTAATTTGCAGTTTGTCTTGGTTGTGTTTGGGATGTTTTTCCTAATAGAAACTGAATGGTGAATAATGTCCTGTCATTTTGGAGTCACTTCACTTGTATTGTCAGTAAGAATAGAAGATGTTTCTGAACACTTCTACATTCATGTGGATGCTACCATAATTATGAATTAATCGTGAATGATGATGAATGAGAAAGTTAGAGGTACAAACATCATACCCCCTCTGTTATTGGTAATGGTGAGAGGTTAGCATGTTTTGTTGTAGCCTCTGTTATTGGTAATGGTGAGAGGTTAGCATGTTTTGTTGTAGTCTCTGTTATTGGTAATGGTGAGAGGTTAGCATGTGTTGTTGTTGCCTCTGTTATTGGTAATGGTGAGAGGTTAGCATGTTTTGTTGTAGTCTCTGTTTTTGGTAATGGTGAGAGGTTAGCATGTTTTGTTGTTGCCTCTGTTATTGGTAATGGTGAGAGGTTAGCATGTTTTGTTGTATCCTCTGTTATTGGTAATGGTGAGAGGTTAGCATGTTTTGTTGTAGTCTCTGTTATTGGTAATGGTGAGAGGTTAGCATGTTTTGTTATAGCCTCTGTTATTGGTAATGGTGAGAGGTTAGCATGTTTTGTTGTAGTCTCTGTTATTGGTAATGGTGAGAGGTTAGCATGTTTTGTTGTAGTCTCTGTTATTGGTAATGGTGAGAGGTTAGCATGTTTTGTTGTAGCCTCTGTTAATGGTAATGGTGAGAGGTTAGCATGTTTTGTTGTAGCCTCTGTTAATGGTAATGGTGAGAGGTTAGCATGTTTTGTTGTAGACTCTGTTATTGGTAATGGTGAGAGGTTAGCATGTTTTGTTGTAGCCTCTGTTATTGGTAATGGTGAGAGGTTAGCATGTTTTGTTGTAGCCTCTGTTATTGGTAATGGTGAGAGGTTAGCATGTTTTGTTGTAGCCTCTGTTATTGGTAATGGTGAGAGGTTAGCATGTTTTGTTGTAGCCTCTGTTATTGGTAATGGTGAGTGGTTAGAATGTTTTGTTGTAGCCTCTGTTATTGGTAATGGTGAGAGGTTAGCATGTTTTGTTGTAGTCTCTGTTATTGGTAATGGTGAGAGGTTAGTATGTTTTGTTGTAGCCTCTGTTATTGGTAATGGTGAGAGGTTAGCATGTTTTGTTGTAGCCTCTGTTATTGGTAATGGTGAGAGGTTAGCATGTTTTGTTGTAGCCTCTGTAACTTTCTCACTCATTATTATTCATGATTCTTTAATGATTTTTCTTAATCATGACATCATCAGGATTAATTTATTATTGTTTAGAAACATGTTATCTACTCTCTTAGACAGAAAAGTTACTCCACTCATCATCCACCATTTTATTATTGGGCAAAACACAACCAAAAACACAACCAAAACAAACTGCAAATGCAACCAACGAGTTTACGAGAAAAAACTACATTTTTGACTATTTTAATACACTATGAGTGAATTGTTCAGAATACTTAAGACTTCTTCAAATGGGGAGACTGGAAACATAAAGTGTTTTCATTTTTAATAGTGAAACATATGTCTTAAAATACCCTCATATTAAAGGTGACATTATAAACTGTCACCTCATATGAAATATTTGACCTCAAATCCAAAATGTTGGAGAATAGAGCCACATTTAAAATGTTAGCTTCACTGTCTAAATAGATATGGTGTGGACTGTATACTCAATACAATCTAAATCTGATTCCTCACTGTCTAAATAGATATGGTGTGGACTGTATACTCAATACAATCTAAATCTGATTCCTCACTGTCTAAATAGATATGGTGTGGACTGTATACTCAATACAATCTAAATCTGATACCTCACTGTCTGTCTTCTGACTGATACTGCTTTTTAAACTGGTCTGGTCAGTCTACTATAATATTTGTACTTTACATGTTTCTATCTGCAGGTGATGATTTGATCATTTGTCATTTTTAATGATGATACATTAATTTACGAATAGATATGGAAGGTTCCATATGTTGAAAAATATACTGCCACTATTTTCACCACCAGAGAATATCAGTGTGGTTTTAATATGATTTGACTCTTTGCAGGCTGTCAGGCTGTGGAGTCACAGTGGAAGGCTGTGCTTCTCTGGTCTCAGCTCTGGAGTCAAACCCCTCACACCTGAGAGAGCTGGATCTGAGTAACAATGACCTGAAGGATTCAGGAGTTGAGCTGCTCTCTGATGGACTGGGGAATCCCCACTGTAAACTGGAGACTCTGAGGTCAGTATTCCTGTAGTTGGTCAACAAGTGATAACTGTTCACCAGATCCACATGTGTTTACCAGACACACATAGTCCACACCATATGTGTTTGGACAGTGAAGCTTACAGTTTAACATTTGTGTTTGTTGTGTTTGCAACCTTCCGGTTACTAGTCCAACGCTCTAACCACCCTGCCGCCCATTTGTCACTATGCTCCAGCATGTTGGATTTGAGAATGTTTCATATTAGGAGACAGTACAGAATGTCACCTTCTATTTAAAGGTACTCATACATATATATATTTTACTATTTAGAAATGAAACACTTTATGTATCTAGTTCTCCCATTTGAAAAAGTCTTAGTTATTTTGGATAAATTATTTTAGTCATAAGTTTAGTATTTGGTCCCATATTCCAAGCCTGCAGTGATTACATCAAGCTTGTGATTCTACTAACTTGTTGAATTAATTTGCAGTTTGTCTTGGTTGTGTTTTAGATGTTTTCCTAATAGAAACTGAATGGTGAATAATGTCCTGTCATTTTGGAGTCACTTCACTTGTATTGTCAGTAAGAATAGAAGATGTTTCTGAACACTTCTACATTCATGTGGATGCTACCATGATGATGAATAATCAGGAATGAATCGTGAATAATAATGATGAATGAGAAAGTTACAGAGGCACAAAGATCAGACCCCCTCTGTTATTGGCAATGGTGAGAGGTTAGTATGTTTTGTTGTAGCCTCTGTTATTGGTAATGGTGAGAGGTTAGTATGTTTTGTTGTAGCCTCTGTTATTGGTAATGGTGAGAGGTTAGTATGTTTTGTTGTAGCCTCTGTTATTGGTAATGGTGAGAGGTTAGCATGTTTTGTTGTAGCCTCTGTTATTGGTAATGGTGAGAGGTTAGTATGTTTTGTTGTAGTCTCTGTTATTGGTAATGGTGAGAGGTTAGTATGTTTTGTTGTAGTCTCTGTTATTGGTAATGGTGAGAGGTTAGCATGTTTTGTTGTAGCCTCTGTTATTGGTAATGGTGAGAGGTTAGCATGTTTTGTTGTAGCCTCTGTTATTGGTAATGGTGAGAGGTTAGTATGTTTTGTTGTAGTCTCTGTTATTGGTAATGGTGAGAGGTTAGTATGTTTTGTTGTAGTCTCTGTTATTGGTAATGGTGAGAGGTTAGCATGTTTTGTTGTAGCCTCTGTTATTGGTAATGGTGAGAGGTTAGCATGTTTTGTTGTAGCCTCTGTTATTGGTAATGGTGAGAGGTTAGCATGTTTTGTTGTAGCCTCTGTTATTGGTAATGGTGAGAGGTTAGCATGTTTTGTTGTAGCCTCTGTTATTGGTAATGGTGAGAGGTTAACATGTTTTGTTGTAGCCTCTGTTATTGGTAATGGTGAGAGGTTAGCATGTTTTGTTGTAGCCTCTGTTATTGGTAATGGTGAGAGGTTAGCATGTTTTGTTGTAGCCTCTGTTATTGGTAATGGTGAGAGGTTAGCATGTTTTGTTGTAGCCTCTGTTATTGGTAATGGTGAGAGGTTAGCATGTTTTGTTGTAGCCTCTGTTATTGTTCATGTAGGCTGTTGACTACTTTAATACTTTGAGTGAATTGGTCAGAATACTTATGACTTCTTCAAATAGGGGGACTAGATACATAAAGTGCTTTCATTTCTAAAGGTTGAATCAGATATGTATTCAATTATCCTCAAATAAAAGGTGACATTATATACTGTCAGGGTTTTCCTCTGGTGAAGTAGAGGAGGACCAATACGCAGCGTGGTTATATTGACTCATGTTTAATAAAAACAGATAAACATGAACACTACAAAACAATAAACGTGGAAAACCAAAAACAGCCCTATCTGGTGCAAAACACAGAGACAGGAACAATCACCCACAAACACACAGTGAAATCCAGGCTACCTAAGTATGATTCTCAATCAGAGACAACTAATGACACCTGCCTCTGATTGAGAACCATACTAGGCCGAAACATAGAAATACCCTAAACATAGAAAAACAAACATAGACTGCCCACCCACCTCACGCCCTGACCATACTAAATAAATACAAAGCAAAGGATATAAAGGTCAGAACGTGACATATACTGTCACCTCACATGAAACATTTAATCTGAAATCCAAAATGTTGGAGAATAGAGCCACATTTAAAATGTTAACTTCACTGTCTAAATAGATATGTTGTGGACTGTATACTCAATACAATCTAAATCTGATACCTCACTGTCTAAATAGATATGTTGTGGACTGTATACTCAATACAATCTAAATCTGATACCTCACTGTCTAAATAGATATGTTGTGGACTGTATACTCAATACAATCTAAATCTGATACCTCACTGTCTAAATAGATATGTTGTGGACTGTATACTCAATACAATCTAAATCTGATACCTCACTGTCTAAATAGATATGTTGTGGACTGTATACTCAATACAATCTAAATCTGATACCTCACTGTCTAAATAGATATGATGTGGACTGTATACTCAATACAATCTAAATCTGATACCTCACTGTCTAAATAGATATGATGTGGACTGTATACTCAGTACAATCTGAATCTGATACCTCACTGTCTAAATAGATACGGTGTGGACTGTATACTCAATACAATCTAAATCTGATACCTCACTGTCTAAATAGATATGATGTGGACTGTATACTCAGTACAATCTGAATCTGATACCTCACTGTCTAAATAGATATGATGTGGACTGTATACTCAGTACAATCTGAATCTGATACCTCACTGTCTAAATAGATATGGTGTGGACTGTATACTCAATACAATGTAAATCTGATACCTCACTGTCTAAATAGATATGGTGTGGACTGTATACTCAATACAATCTAAATCTGATACCTCACTGTCTGTCTTTTGAAAGATACTGCTTTTCAAACTGGTCTGGTCAGTCTACCGAAATATTTGTACTATACATGTTTCTATATATGTATGGCAGGTTTCAGGACACTGATATATCTGAATATGTTAAAACATTTACTGCCACTCTGTTCCCCACCAAAGAATATCAGTGTTTTTAAAATGATTTGACTCTTTGCAGGCTATCAGGCTGTCTAGTCACAGAGGAAGGCTGTGCTTCTCTGGTCTCAGCTCTGAGGTCAAACCCCTCACACCTGAGAGAGCTGGACCTGAGTAACAATAACCTGAAGGATTCAGGAGTGAAGCTGCTCTCTGCTGGACTGGGGAATCCCCACTGTAAACTGGAGACTCTGAGGTCAGTATTACCAGACACACATAGTCCACACCATATGTGTTTGGACAGTGAAGCCTACAGTTTTAAATGTGGTGCTTTGCTTCAGCATTTTGGATTTGAGATACAATGTTTCATATTAGGAGACAGTACAGAATGTCACCTTTTATTTGAGGGAATTCATACATATACAGTTGTGGCCAAAAGTTTTGAGAATGACACAAATAGTAATTTCAAAAAAGTTTGCTGCTTCTGTGTCTTTATATATTTTTGTCAGATGTTACTATGGAATAGTGAAGTATAATTACAAGCATTTCATAAGTGTCAAAGGCTTTTATTGACAATTACATGAAGTTGAAGCAAAGAGTCAATATTTGCAGTGTTGACCCTTCTTTTTCAAGACCTCTGCACTCTGCCCTGGCATGCTGTCAATTACCTTCTGGGCCACATCCTGACTGATGACAGCCCATTCTTGCATAATCAATGCATGGAGTTTGTCAGAATTTGTGGGTTTTTGTTTGTCCACCCGCCTCTTGAGGATTGACCACAAGTTCTCAATGGGATTAAGGTCTGGGGAGTTTCCTGGCCATGGACCCAAAATATTGATGTTTTGTTCCCTGAGCCACTTAGTTTTCACTTTTGCCTTATGACAACTTGCTCCATCATGCTGGAAATGGTATTGTTCGTCACCAAACTGTTCCTGGATGGTTGGAAGAAGTTGCTCTTGGAGGATGTGTTGGTACCATTCTTTATTCATGGCTGTGTTCTTAGGCAAAATTGTGAGTGATCCCACTCCCTTGGCTGAGAAGCAACCCCACACATGAATGGTCTCAGGATGCTTTACTGATGGCATGACACAGACTGATGGTAGCGCTCAACTTGTCTTCTCCGGACAAGCCTTTTTCCGGATGCCCCAAACAATCGGAAAGGGGATTCATCAGAGAAAATGACTTTACCCCAGTCCTCAGCAGTCCAATCCCTGTACCTTTTGGAGAATATCAGTCTGTCCCTGATGTTGTTCCTGGAGAGAAGTGTCCTCTTTGCTGCCCTTCTTGACACCAGGCCATCCTCCAAAAGTCTTCACCTCACTGTGCATGCAGATGCACTCACACTCGCCTGCTGCCATTCCTGAGCAAGCTCTGTACTGGTGGTGCCCCGATCCCGCAGCTGAATCAACTTTAGGAGACGGTCCTGGTGTTTGCTGGACTTTCTTGGGCACCCTGAAGCCTTCTTCACAACAATTGAACCGCTCTCCTTGAAGTTCTTGATGATCCGGTAAATGGTTGATTTAGGTGCAATCTTACTGGCAGCAATATCCTTGCCTGTGAAGGCCTTTTTGTGCAAAGCAATGATGACGACACAAGTTTCCTTGCAGGTAACCATGTTTGACAGAGGAAGAACAATGATTCCAAGCACCACCCTCCTTTTGAAGCTTCCAGTCTATAATTCGAACCTAATCAGCATGACAGAGTGATCTCCAGCCTTGTCCTTGTCAACACTCACACCTGTGTTAGCAAGAGAATCACTGACATGATGTCAGCTGGTCCTTTTGTGGCAGGGCTGAAATGCAGTGGAAATGTTTTTGGGGGGATTCAATTCATTAGCATGGCAAAGAGGGACTTTGTAATTAATTGCAGTTCATCTGATCACTCTTCATAACATTCTAGAGTATACGCAAATTGCCATCATACAAACTGAAGCATCAGACTTTGTGGATATTAATATTTGTGTCATTCTCAAAACGTTTTGCCACGACTGTATATTTTACAGTTTAGATATGAAAGCACTTTATGTATCTAAAGTCATCAAAAAAAGAAACATCCCTTTTTTTCAGGACCCTGTCTTTAAAAGATAATTTGTAAAAATGCAAATAACTTCACAGATCTTTATTGTAAAGGGTTTAAGCACTGTTTCCCGTGCTTGTTCAATGAACCATAAACAATTAATGAACATGCACCTGTGGGGCGGTCGTTTAGACACTAACAGCTTACAGACAGTAGGCAATTAAGGTCACAGTTATAAACACTTAGGACACTAAAGAGGTCTTTCTACTGACTCTGAAAAACACCAAAAGAAAGATGCCCAGGGTCCCTGCTCAGTTGCATGAACGTGCCTTAGGCATGCAGCAAGGAGGCATGAGGATTGCAGATGTGGCCATGGAAATAAATTGTGATGTCTGTACTGTGAGACACCTAAGACAGCGCTAAAGGGAGACAGGATGGACAGCTGATCGTCCTCGCAGTGGCAGAACACGTGTAACAACACCTGCGCAGGATCGGTACATCCGAACATGACACCTGCGGGACAGGTGCAGGATGGCAACAACAACTGCCCAAGTTACACCGGAACACACAATCCCTCCATCAGTGCTCAGATTGTCTGTAATAGGCTGAGAAAGGCTGGACTGAGGGCTAGTACACCTGTTGTGAAGCAGGTCCTCCCCAGACATCACTGGCAACAACGTCGCCTATGGGCACAAACCCACTGTCACTGGACCAGACAGGACTGGCAAAAAGTGCTCTTCACTGACGAGTCGTGGTTTTGTCTCACCAGGGGTGATGGTCGTATTTGCGTTTATCGTCGAAGGAATGAGCGTTACACAGAGGCCTGTACTCTGGAGCGGGATCGATTTGGAGGTGGAGGGTCCGTCATGGTCTGGGGCGGTGTGTCAGTATCATCGGACTGAGCTTGTTGTCATTGCAGGCGATCTCAACGCTGTGCGTTACAGGAAGACATCTTCCTCCCTCATGTGGTACCCTTCCTGCAGGCTCATCCTGACATGACCCTCCTTCATGACAATGCCACCAGCCATACTGCTTGTCCTGTGCGTGATTTCCTGCAAGACAGGAATGGCAGTGTTCTGCCATGGCCAGCGAAGAGCCAGGTTATCAATCCCATTGAGCAGATCTGGGACCTGTTGGATCGGAGGGTGAGGGCCATTCCCCCCAAAACATGTCCGGGAACTTGCAGGTGCCTTGGTGGAAGAGTGGGGTAACATCTCACAGCAAGAACTGGCAAATCTGGTCCAGTCCATGAGGAGGAGATGCATGGCAGTACATAATGCAGCTGGTGGCCACACCAGATACTGAATTACTTTTGATTTTGACCCCCCCTTTTTTCAGGGACACATTATTCCATTTCTGCTAGTCACATGTCTGCGGAACTTGTTCAGTTTATGTGTCAGTAGTTGAATGTTATGTTCATACAAATATTTACACATGAAGTTTTATTAAGTTTGCAGAAAATAAACGCAAATGACAGTGAGAGGACGTTTCATTTTTTGCTGAGTTTAGTGTTGGGTCACATATTCCATGCCTGCAGTGATTACATCAAGCTTGTGATTCTACAAACTTGTTGAAAGCATTTGCAGTTTGTCTTGGTTGTGTGTTGGGTGTTTTCCTAATAGAAACTGAATGGTGAATAATGTCCTGTCATTTTGGAGTCACTTCACTTGTATTGTCAGTAAGAATAGAAGATGTTTCTGAACACTTCTACATTCATGTGGATGCTACTAAAATTATGAATAAACATGAATGAATCGAGAATAATGATGAATGAGAAAGTTACTGAGCCACAAAGATCAGAATAAATGCTGACCCCCCCTGTTATTGGTAATGTTGAGAGGTTAGCATGTTTTGTTGTAGTCTCTGTTATTGGTAATGTTGAGAGGTTAGCATGTTTTGTTGTAGCCTCTGTTATTGGTAATGGTGAGAGGTTAACATGTTATGTTGTAGCCTCTGTTATTGGTAATGGTGAGAGGTTAGTATGTTTTGTTGTAGCCTCTGTTATTGGTAATGGTGAGAGGTTAGCATGTTTTGTTGTAGCCTCTGTTATTGGTAATGGTGAGAGGTTAGCATGTTTTGTTGTAGTCTCTGTTATTGTTAATGGTGAGAGGTTAGCATGTTTTGTTGTAGTCTCTGTTATTGGTAATGGTGAGAGGTTAGCATGTTTTGTTGTAGCCTCTGTTATTGGTAATGGTGAGAGGTTAGCATGTTTTGTTGTAGTCTCTGTTATTGGTAATGGTGAGAGGTTAGCATGTTTTGTTGTAGTCTCTGTTATTGGTAATGGTGAGAGGTTAGTATGTTTTGTTGTAGTCTCTGTTATTGGTAATGGTGAGAGGTTAGCATGTTTTGTTGTAGTCTCTGTTATTGGTAGTGGTGAGAGGTTAGCATGTTTTGTTGTAGTCTCTGTTACTGGTAATGGTGAGAGGTTAGCATGTTTTGTTGTAGCCTCTGTTATTGGTAATGGTGAGAGGTTAGTATGTTTTGTTGTATCCTCTGTTATTGGTAATGGTGAGAGGTTAGCATGTTTTGTTATAGCCTCTGTTATTGGTAATGGTGAGAGGTTAGCATGTTTTGTTGTATCCTCTGTTATTGGTAATGGTGAGAGGTTAGCATGTTTTGTTGTATCCTCTGTTATTGGTAATGGTGAGAGGTTAGCATGTTTTGTTGTAGCCTTGTTATTGGTAATGGTGAGAGGTTAGCATGTTTTGTTGTAGCCTCTGTTATTGGTAATGGTGAGAGGTTAGCATGTTTTGTTGTAGCCTCTGTTATTGGTAATGGTGAGAGGTTAGCATGTTTTGTTGTAGCCTCTGTTATTGGTAATGGTGAGAGGTTAGCATGTTTTGTTGTAGCCTCTGTTATTGGTAATGGTGAGAGGTTAGGTTTTGTTGTAGCCTCTGTTATTGGTAATGGTGAGAGGTTAGCATGTTTTGTTGTAGCCTCTGTTATTGGTAATGGTGAGAGGTTAGCATGTTTTGTTGTAGTCTGTTATTGGTAATGGTGAGAGGTTAGCATGTTTTGTTGTAGCCTCTGTTATTGGTAATGGTGAGAGGTTAGCATGTTTTGTTGTAGTCTCTGTTATTGGTAATGGTGAGAGGTTAGCATGTTTTGTTGTAGCCTCTGTTATTGGTAATGGTGAGAGGTTAACATGTTTTGTTGTAGCCTCTGTAACTTTCTCACTCATTATTATTCATGATTTTTCTTAATCATGGCATCATCAGGATTAATTTATTGTTGTTTAGAAACATGTTATCTACTCTCTTAGACAGAAAAGTTACTCCAGTCATCATCCACCATTTTATTATTGGGCAAAACACAACCAAAAACACAACCAAAACAAACTGCAAATGCAACCAACGAGTTTACGACCAAATACTAAACTTTTGACTACTTTAATACACTATAAATAAATTGGTCAGATTACTTATGACTTCTTCTAATGGGGAGACTGGAAACATAAAGTGTTTTCATTTTTAATCGTGAAACACATATGTATTAAAATTTCCTCAAATAAATATATTCCTCATATGAAACATTTGATCTGAAATCCAACATGTTTGAGTGTTTTGTCACATTTAAAATGTCAGTTTCACTGTCTAAATAGATATGGTGTGGACTGTATACTCAATACAATCTAAATCTGATACTTCACTGTCTAAATAGATATGGTGTGGACTGTTTACTCAATACAATCTAAATCTGATTCCTCACTGTCTAAATAGATATGGTGTGGACTGTATACTCAATACAATCTAAATCTGATACCTTACTGTCTAAATAGATATGGTGTGGACTGTTTACTCAATACAATCTAAATCTGATTCCTCACTGTCTAAATAGATATGATGTGGACTGTTTACTCAATACAGTCTAAATATGATACCTCACTGTCTGTCTTTTGACTGATACTCCATTTTAAACTGGTCTGGTCAGTCTACTATAATATTTGTACTTTACATGTTTCTATCCTCAGGTAATGATTTGATCATTTGTCATTTTTAATGATGATACATTAATTTACGAATAGATATGGAAGGTTCCATATGTTGAAAAAATATACTGCCACTATTTTCACCACCAAAGAATAGCAGTGTGATTTGAAAATTATTTGACTCTTTGCAGGCTGTCAGGCTGTCTAGTCACAGAGAAAGGCTGTGCTTCTCTGGTCTCAGCTCTGGAGTCAAACCCCTCACACCTGAGAGAGCTGGATCTGAGTAACAATGACCTGAAGGATTCAGGAGTTGAGCTGCTCTCTGATGGACTGGGGAATCCCCACTGTAAACTGGAGACTCTGAGGTCAGTATTCCTGTAGTTGGTCAACAAGTGATAACTGTTCACCAGATCCACATGTGTTTACCAGACACACATAGTCCACACCATATGTGTTTGGACAGTGAAGCTTACAGTTTTAAATGTGGTGCTTTGATCCAGCATTTTGGATTTGAGGTAGAATGTTTCATATTAGGAGACAGTACAGAATGTCACCTTTTATTTAAAGGTATTTTCATACAAATATATTTTACAGTTTGTAAATTAAAACACTTTATCTATCTAGTTCTCCCATTTGAAAAAGTAATAATATTTTGGATAAATTATTTTTGTCAAAAGTTTAGTATTTGGTCCCATATTCCATGTCTGCAGTGATTACATCAAGCTTGTTATTCTACTAACTTGAATGAATTTGCAGTTTGTCTTGGTTGTGTTTTGGATGATGTATTTCCTAATAGAAACTGAATGGTGAATAATGTCCTGTCATTTTGGAGTCAATTCACTTGTATTGTCAGTAAGAATAGAAGATGTTTCTGGACACTTCTACATTCATGTGGATGCTACTATGATTATGAATAATAATGAATGAGTCTTGAATGATGATGAATGAGAAAGTTACAGAGGCACAAAGATCAGACCCACTCTGTTATTGGTAATGGTGAGAGGTTAGCATGTTTTGTTGTAGCCTCTGTTATTGGTAATGGTGAGAGGTTAGCATGTTTTGTTGTATCCTCTGTTATTGGTAATGGTGAGAGGTTAGCATGTTTTGTTGTAGTCTCTGTTATTGGTAATGGTGAGAGGTTAGCATGTTTTGTTGTAGCCTCTGTTATTGGTAATGGTGAGAGGTTAGCATGTTTTGTTGTACCATCTGTAACTGTCACACTCATTATTATTCATGATTCAGTCATGATTTGTATTAATCATGGCATCATCAGGATTAGTTTAGTAGTGCTTAGAAAGATGTTATCTACTCAGACAGAAAATTACTCCAGTCATCAATCACAATTGTTTTAATGAACAAAAATAACCCAAAACAACCAAAACAAACTGTAGATGTAACAAACGAGTTTGTCACGACTTCCGACGAGGTCGGTCCCTCTCCTTGTTCGGTGGTCGACGTCACCGGCCTTCTAGCCATCGCCGATCCACTTTTCATTTTCCATTTGTTTTGTCTTTGTTTTACACAGCTGGTTTCATTTCCGCAATTACATGTTCATTATTTAACCCTCTTTTCCCCCTTTGTTTTTGTGCGTGATTGTTTTCTGTCTGTTCGGTCTGTTATTGTGGGCTCGGTATTACGACATGTTATTGGAATATTTGAGTAAAGTTACTTGTGTTACTCATCTCTGCTGTCCTGCGCCTGACTCCTCTGCACCAGCTTCACCCAGACCATTACAGGGACACATCTCTGCTGTCCTGCGCCTGACTCCTCTGCACCAGCTTCACCCAGACCATTACAGGGACACATCTCTGCTGTCCTGCGCCTGACTCCTCTGCACCAGCTTCACCCAGACCATTACAGAGACACATCTCTGCTGTCCTGACTCCTCTGCACCAGCCTCACCCAGACCATTACAGAGACACATCTCTGCTGTCCTGCGCCTGACTCCTCTGCACCAGCTTCACACAGACCATTACAGAGTTTCAGTCACAAGCTTGATGAAGTCATTGCGTTCAAGGAATATCGGACCAAATACTCAACTTTTGACTATTTTAATACACTGAAAGTTAATTGGTCAGAATATTTATGACTTCTTCAAATGGGGGACTAGATACATAAAGTGCTTTAATTTCTAAATGGTGAAACAGATATGTATTAAAATATCCTCAAATAAAAGATGACATTATAAACTGTCACCTCATATGAAACATTTGACCTGAAATCCAAAATGTTGGAGAATAGAGCCACATTTGAAATGTCAGCTTCACTGTCTAAATAGATATGGTGTGGACTGTATACTCAATACAATCTAAATCTGATACCTCACTGTCTGTCTTTTGACTGATACTGCTTTTTAAACTGGTCTGGTCAGTCTACTCAAATATTTGTTAATATGCATCTGTCTATCTACAAGCAATACTTGGAAAATGTGTCACTTATAATAATGATACATTCATAAATGAATAGATATGGCAGGTTTCAGGACACTGATATATCTGAACATTAAAAAAATATATACTGTTCCATTCTTCACCTCCAAAGAATAGCAGTGTGATTTTAATATGATTTGACTCGGCAGGCTGTCAGGCTGTCTAGTCACAGAGGAAGGCTGTGCTTCTCTGGTCTCAGCTCTGAGGTCAAACCCAACACATTATTTGTGGACTGGTTACAGTGTAAGCAGGGAAAGCTGAGTGTAACATTTTAATACAACCTGTCTGTCATTGTATTTCTTCTGTGTTTCAGACTCACTGGCTGTAAAATCAGAAACACATCCTGTAAAGTGTTGGCCTCAGTTCTCAGTTCAAACCCCTCACACCTGAGAGAGCTGGATCTGAGTAACAATGACCTGAAGGATTCAGGAGTGAAGCTGCTCTCTGCTGGACTGGGGAATCCCCACTGTAAACTGGAGACTCTGAGGTCAGTATTCCTGTAGTTGGTCAACAAGTGATAACTGTTCACCAGATCCACATGTGTTTACCAGACACACATAGTCCACACCATATGTGCATACCTGTGTTACTGTTTAAATATGAATAGTGAATAATGACGAATAAAAAAGTTATAGAGACACAAAGATCAGAATAAATGCTAAACTCCTCTGTTATTGGTAATGTTGAGAGGTTATAATGTTTTGTTGTAGTTTCTGTTATTGGTAATGGTGAGAGGTTAGTATGTTTTGTTGTAGTCTCTGTTATTGGTAATGGTGAGAGGTTAGCATGTTTTGTTGTAGCCTCTGTTATTGGTAATGGTGAGAGGTTAGTATGTTTTGTTGTAGTCTCTGTTATTGGTAATGGTGAGAGGTTAGCATGTTTTGTTGTAGCCTCTGTTATTGGTAATGGTGAGAGGTTAGCATGTTTTGTTGTAGCCTCTGTTATTGGTAATGGTGAGATGTTAGCATGTTTTGTTGTAGCCTCTGTTATTGGTAATGGTGAGAGGTTAGCATGTTTTGTTGTAGCCTCTGTTATTGGTAATGGTGAGAGGTTAGCATGTTTTGTTGTAGCCTCTGTTATTGGTAATGCTGAGAGGTTAGCATGTTTTGTTGTAGCATCTGTAACTGTCACACTCATTATTATTCATGATTCAGTCATGATTTGTATTAATCATGGCATCATCAGGATTAGTTTAGTAGTGCTTAGAAAGATGTTATCTACTCAGACAGAAAATTACTCCAGTCATCAATCACAATTGTTTTAATGAACAAAAATAACCCAAAACAACCAAAACAAACTGTAGATGTAACAAACGAGTTTGTCACGACTTCCGACGAGGTCGGTCCCTCTCCTTGTTCGGTGGTCGACGTCACCGGCCTTCTAGCCATCGCCGATCCACTTTTCATTTTCCATTTGTTTTGTCTTTGTTTTACACAGCTGGTTTCATTTCCGCAATTACATGTTCATTATTTAACCCTCTTTTCCCCCTTTGTTTTTGTGCGTGATTGTTTTCTGTCTGTTCGGTCTGTTATTGTGGGCTCGGTATTACGACATGTTATTGGAATATTTGAGTAAAGTTACTTGTGTTACTCATCTCTGCTGTTCTGCGCCTGACTCCTCTGCACCAGCTTCACCCAGACCATTACAGGGACACATCTCTGCTGTCCTGCGCCTGACTCCTCTGCACCAGCTTCACACAGACCATTACAGAGTTTCAGTCACAAGCTCGATGAAGTCATTGCGTTCAAGGAATATCGGACCAAATATGCATAAAGTGTTTTCATTTTTAATGGTGAAACAGATATGTATTAAAATACCCTCAAATTAAAGGTGACATTATATACTGTCACCTCATATGAAACATTTGATCTGAAATCCAAAATGCTGGAGTATAGAGCCACATTTAAAATGTTAGCTTCACTGTCTAAATAGATATGGTGTGGACTGTATACTCAATACAATCTGAATCTGATACCTCACTGTCTAAATAGATATGGTGTGGACTGTATACTCAATACAATCTAAATCTGATACCTCACTGTCTAAATAGATATGGTGTGGACTGTATACTCAATACAATCTACATCTGATACCTCACTGTCTGTCTTCTGACTGATACTGATTTTTAAACTGGTCTGGTCAGTCTACTCACATATTTGTTAATATGCATCTTTCTATCTACAAGCAATACTTGGAAAATGTGTCATTTCTAGGCCTCTCTGGTCTGAGGCTAAACCCAACACGTTATTTGTGCACAGGTTACAGTGTAAGCAGAGAAAGCTAAGCGAAATATTTTAATACATCCTGTCTGTCATTGTATTTCTTCTGTGTTTCAGACTCACTGTCTATAAACTCACAGACACATCCTGTGAAGTGTTGGCCTCAGTTCTCATTTCAAACCCCTCACACCTGAGAGAGCTGGATCTGAGTAACAATGACCTGAAGGATTCAGGAGTGAAGCTGCTCTCTGATGGACTGGGGAATCCCCACTGTAAACTGGAGACTCTGAGGTCAGTATTCCTGTAGTTGGTCAACAAGTGATAACTGTTCACCAGATCCACATGTGTTTACCAGACACACATAGTCCACACCATATGTGTTTGAGGTCAGTATAATATATATTGTGGACTGTATACTCAATACAATCTAAATCTGATACCTCACTGTCTAAATAGATATGGTGTGGACTGTATACTCAATACAATATAAATCTGATACCTCACTGTCTGTCTTTTGACTGATACTGCTTTTAAACTGGTCTGGTCAGTCTACTATAATATTTATACTATACATGTTTCTATCTGCAGGCAATACTTTGATCATTTGTCATTTTTAATGATACATTAATTTATGAATAGATATGGAAGGTTTCAGGACACTGATATATCTGAATATGTTGAATATCAGTGTGGTTTTAATATGATTTGACTCTTTGCAGGCTGTCACGCTGTCTAGTCACAGAGGAAGGCTGTGCTTCTCTGGCCTCAGCTCTGAGGTCAAACCCCTCACACCTGAGAGAGCTGGACCTGAGCTACAATCACCCAGGAGACTCAGGAGTCAGACTGCTCTCTGCTGGACTGGAGGATCCACACTGCAGACTGGAGAAACTCAAGTATGTAGAGGGTTTATGTCAATGTTCATATCAGACATGTTTGACTTATCAGGCTAGTTAAGACAAACATTCTGACCACCACTTGGATAAAGTTATATGATGAGTGTGTGTGTGTGTGTGTGTGTGTGTGTGTTTAGGTGTATCCCTCAATGACTGTCTGTTCTTCTGCTTACCGCTACAGTGTGGAACATGGTGGAGAGTACACAATGAAACCTGGGCTTACAAAATGTGAGTGTTGACTGAATGTTACTAAGAATAAGTCTTAATTCAAGTTAAGTCAAAGTCAAAGACCACCATCATTAATTACTTACTTGGTCATATTAAATATCAGCTGTAGATCTACAGAAGCAGAAATCAGGGACACCAAAGTTTACAAAGAGTTGCTTTGACTGTGTGTGTGTGTGTGTGTGTGTGTGTGTGTAATTAATGGGAATCAGTGTGTTTTATATTACCATACAGTATAACATATGATCATTCAACAAGTCTCAAGTTACCTTAACTTCTCCTTTTGATACCTAGAAACATCTACATTAAATGAATTAGTGAAAAGTGAGTTAACATTCTAATGTGAATGATGATGATTTCTAATATTGTGTCTGGTTTCATCCATCAGATGTCTGTGATCTCACACTGGACCCAAACACAGGAAACAGACTCCTCTCTCTGTCTGAGGAGAACAGAAAGGTGACATGTAGGACAGAGGAGCAGCCATATCCTGATCACCCAGAGAGATTTGAGGACTGTAGGCAGGTGCTGTGTAGAGAGGGTCTGACTGGGCGCTGTTACTGGGAGGTAGATTGGAATGGGAGAAGGGCTGATATAGGAGTGACATATAAAGGAATCAACAGGAGAGGAAGGGTTGAGGACTGTAGTCTTGGATACAATGACAAGTCCTGGAGTCTGGACTGCTCTGACTACAGTTATATTGCCTGTCACAATAATAATGACACTACCATAGATGTCCCCTCCTCCAGCTTCCACAGAGTGTGTATCTGGACTGGCCAGCCGGCACTCTGTCCTTGTACAGAGTCTCCTCTGACACACTGACCCACCTCCACACATTCACCTCCACGTTCACTGAGCCACTCTATCCAGGGTTTAGGGTTCATGATGATACCTCAGTGTCCCTGTGTCAGGTGGTCCCTGTGTCAAACACATGATGTTTCACTCTAATCATGGTCATGTTCAGTAAGACACCCTGGAGCAACAATGTAGAATATCTTTCTAGTGTGTAAACATATGATTGTATATATTCATGAATAAACACCATTGAAGTTGAAAGACATTGTCAACTAGAGTCATTCATTAATATAATGAATCACCACACTGAGTTGTTAAAACAGGTTTCATTTACAAATCACTGATCTTGTTGTTTTTTTCTCCCCAATTTCATGGTTTCCAAGTAGTTATAGTCTTGTCTCATCGCTGCAACTCCCATACGGACCAGACACCTAGGTATTTGTAGTTGTCCACATATTCTAAGTCAGAACCATCCCGAGTAGTGATGCTAGTCGGGCGGGCGGGCGGGCGGGCGGGTGTGGGCAGCGATCGGTTGAAGAGCATGCATTTAGTTTTACTTACATTTAAGAGCAGTTGGAGGCCACGAAAGGAGAGTTGTATGGCATTGAAGCTTGTCTGGAGGTTAGTTAACACAGTGTCCAAGGAGGGGCCAGAAGTATACAGAATGGTGTCGTCTACGTAGAGGTGGATCAGAGAATCACCAGCAGCAAGAGCGACATCATTGATGTATACAGAGAAAAGAGTCGGCCCGAGAATTGAACCCTGTGGCACCCCCATAGAGACTGCCAGAGGTCCGGACAACAGGCCTTCCGATTTGACACACTGAACTCTATCGGAGAAGTAGTTGGTGAACCAGGCGAGGCAGTCATTTGAGACACTGAACTCTATCGGAGAAGTAGTTGGTGAACCAGGCGAGGCAGTCATTTGAGACACTGAACTCTATCGGAGAAGTAGTTGGTGAACCAGGCGAGGCAGTCATTTGAGACACTGAACTCTATCGGAGAAGTAGTTGGTGAACCAGGCGAGGCAGTCATTTGACACACCAAGGCTGTTGAGTCTGCCGATCAGAATGTTGTGATTGACAGAGTCGAAAGCCTTGGCCTGGTCGATGAATACGGCTGCACAGTAATGTCCCTTATCGATAGCGGTTATGATATCATTTAGGACCTTGAGCGTGGCTGAGGTGCACCCATGACCAACTCCGACGCCAGAAGGTAATGTGGGATTCGAAATGGTTGTTGATCTGTTTGTTAACTTGGCAGGGTAGGATAGATATAGGTCTGTAACAGTTTGGGTCTAGGGTGTCTCCCCCTTTGAAGAGGGGGATGACCGTGGCAGCTTTCCAATCTTTAGGGATATCAGATGATACGAAAGAGAGGTTGAACATGCTTGTAATAGGGGTTGCAACAATTGCGGTGGATAATTTTAGAAAGAGAGGGTCCAGATTGTGAAGGAGAAATGGGTGAAGGAGAAATGGGGGAGGCTTGGGAAAGTTGCTGTGCGGGGTGCAGAGCTGTTGACCGGGGTAGGGGTAGCCAGGTGGACAGCATGGCCAGCCGTAGAAAAATGCTTATTGAAATTCTCAATTATGGTAGATTTATCGTGTCAGTGTTTCCTAGCCTCAGAGCAGTGAGCAGCTGGGAGGAGGTGCTCTTATTCTCCATGTACTTTACAGTGTCCCAGAACTTTTGGGAATTTATGGTACAGGATGCAAATTTCTGCTTGAAAAAGCTAACCTTTGCTTTCCTAACTGCCTGTGTATATTGGTTCCAAACTTCCCTGAACAGTTACATATCGTGGGGGCCAACTACTCAGTAATCTCCTCCATGAAGACTGGGGGTCAGCCTGATGAACCAAACTACTCAGTAATCTCCTCCATGAAGACTGGGGGTCAGCCTGATGAACCAAACTACTCAGTAATCTCCTCCATGAAGACTGGGGGTCAGCCTGATGAACCAAACTACTCAGTAATCTCCTCCATGAAGACTGGGGGTCAGCCTGATGAACCAAACTACTCAGTAATCTCCTCCATGAAGACTGGGGGTCAGCCTGATGAACCAAACTACTCAGTAATCTCCTCCATGAAGACTGGGGGTCAGCCTGATGAACCAAACTACTCAGTAATCTCATCCATGAAGACTGGGGGTCAGCCTGATGAACCAAACTACCCAATAATCTTCCAACCTGAACACTGTTGATACCAGGTTATATCTGTACTGTCTTCCAACCTGAACACTGTTGATACCAGGTTATATCTGTACTGTCTTCCAACCTGAACACTGTTGATACCAGGTTATATCTCTACTGTCTTCCAACCTGAACACTGTTGATACCAGTTTATATCTCTACTGTCTTCCAACCTGAACACCAACCTGAACACTGTTGATACCAGGTTATATCTGTACTGTCTTCCAACCTGAACACCAACCTGAACACTGTTTATACCAGTTTATATATGTTTTGTCTTCCAACCTGAACACCAACCTGAACACTGTTTATACCAGTTTATATATGTTCTGTCTTCCAACCTGAACACCAACCTGAACACTGTTGATACCAGGTTATATGTGTACTGTCTTCCAACCTGAACACTGTTGATACCAGTTTATATCTGTTCTGTCTTCCAACCTGAACACCAACCTGAACACTGTTTATACCAGTTTATATATGTTCTGTCTTCCAACCTGAACACCAACCTGAACACTGTTGATACCAGGTTATATGTGTACTGTCTTCCAACCTGAACACTGTTGATACCAGTTTATATCTGTACTGTCTTCCAACCTGAACACCAACCTGAACACTGTTGATACCAGGTTATATCTGTACTGTCTTCCAACCTGAACACTGTTGATACCAGTTTATATCTGTAGTGTCTTCCAACCTGAACACCAACCTGAACACTGTTGATACCAGGTTATATCTGAACTGTCTTCCAACCTGAACACCAACCTGAACACTGTTGATACCAGGTTATATCTGTACTGTCTTCCAACCTGAACACTGTTGATACCAGTTTATATCTATACTGTCTTCCAACCTGAACACTGTTGATACCAGTTTATATCTCTACTGTCTTCCAACCTGAACACCAACCTGAACACTGTTGATACCAGGTTATATCTGTTCTGTCTTCCAACCTGAACACTGTTGATACCAGGTTATATCTATACTGTCTTCCAACCTGAACACTGTTGATACCAGGTTATATCTGTACTGTCTTCCAACCTGAACACTGTTGATACCAGGTTATATCTGTACTGTCTTCCAACCTGAACACCAACCTGAACACTGTTGATACCAGTTTATATCTCTACTGTCTTCCAACCTGATCACTGTTGATACCAGTTTATATCTCTACTGTCTTCCAACCTGAACACCAACCTGAACACTGTTGATACCAGTTTATATCTCTACTGTCTTCCAACCTGATCACTGTTGATACCAGGTTATATCTGTACTGTCTTCCAACCTGAACACTGTTGATACCAGGTTATATCTGTTCTGTCTTCCAACCTGAACACTGTTGATACCAGGTTATATCTGAACTGTCTTCCAACCTGAACACTGTTGATACCAGGTTATATCTGTTCTGTCTTCCAACCTGAACACCAACCTGAACACTGTTGATACCAGTTTATATGTACTGTCTTCCAACCTGAACACTGTTGATACCAGGTTATATGTGTACTGTCTTCCAACCTGAACACCAACCTGAACACTGTTGATACCAGGTTATATCTGTACTGTCTTCCAACCTGAACACTGTTGATACCAGTTTATATGTGTACTGTCTTCCAACCTGAACACCAACCTGAACACTGTTGATACCAGGTTATATCTGTACTGTCTTCCAACCTGAACACCAACCTGAACACTGTTGATACCAGGTTATATGTGTACTGTCTTCCAACCTGAACACTGTTGATACCAGTTTATATCTTTACTGTCTTCCAACCTGAACACCAACCTGAACACTGTTGATACCAGGTTATATCTGAACTGTCTTCCAACCTGAACACTGTTGATACCAGTTTATATCTTTACTGTCTTCCAACCTGAACACCAACCTGAACACTGTTGATACCAGTTTATATCTTTACTGTCTTCCAACCTGAACACCAACCTGAACACTGTTGATACCAGGTTATATCTGAACTGTCTTCCAACCTGAACACTGTTGATACCAGTTTATATCTTTACTGTCTTCCAACCTGAACACTGTTGATACCAGGTTATATCTGAACTGTCTTCCAACCTGAACACTGTTGATACCAGGTTATATCTGAACTGTCTTCCAACCTGAACACTGTTGATACCAGGTTATATCTGTACTGTCTTCCAACCTGAACACTGTTGATACCAGGTTATATCTGTACTGTCTTTCACTTCTTTTATTAGATGAATAAATAAAACCTAATTGAGGAATGTTTTTACTTGTAATGACGTGTGTTCTGTTTAAACCCTGATTTAAACTGAGATTCAGTGATATGACAGTGTCTTTATCCATATAACTACCTGATTCAGTGATATGACAGTGTCTTTATCCATATAACTACCTGATTCAGTGATATGACAGTGTCTTTATCCATATAACTACCTGATTCAGTGATATGACAGTGTCTTTATCCATATAACTACCTGATTCAGATTGCGTTGTGCTCCAGCCCAGTGGCTCTTTGTGGGAAACATTGAATGTAACGGAGTTGAAGTTGGTGCTTGCCTACGGAGCTGTGAGGGGAACGGCACCTCAGTACCTCCAGGCTCTGATCAGGCCCTACACCCAAACAAGGGCACTGCGTTCATCCACCTCTGGCCTGCTCGCCTCCCTACCACTGAGGAAGTACAGTTCCCGCTCAGCCCAGTCAAAACTGTTCGCTGCTCTGGCCCCCCAATGGTGGAACAAACTCCCTCACGACGCCAGGACAGCGGAGTCAATCACCACCTTCCGGAGACACCTGAAACCCCACCTCTTTAAGGAATACCTAGGATAGGATAAAGTAATCCTTCTCACCCCCCTTAAAAGATTTAGATGCACTATTGTAAAGTGGCTGTTCCACTGGATGTCATAAGGTGAATGCACCAATTTGTAAGTCGCTCTGGATAAGAGCGTCTGCTAAATGACTTAAATGTAAATGTAAATGTAAGTTGTGTTCCCAGAAGTCCACAGGATGGCGCCAGAGCAGCATAAATGGACTGGTGAGATCTGAGTAATGTACCAGGGGAATACACTATATAACCAGCAGTATGTGGACACACCTTCAAATCAGTGGAATCGGCTAATTCAGCCACACCTGTTGCTGACACGTGTATAAAATCGAGCAGACAGTCATGCAATCTCCATAGACAAACATTGGCAGTAGAATGTCCCGTACTGAAGACTTTTAATGTGGCACCGTCATAGGATGCCACCTTTCCAACAAGTCAGTTCGTCACATTTCTGCCCTGCTAGAGCTGCCCCGGGTCAACTGTAAGTGCTGTTATTGTGAAGTGGGAAACGTCTAGGAGCAACAAAGGCTCAGCCGCGATGTGGTAGACCACACAAGCTCACAGAACGCTACTGCCGAGTGTCTACGCAAATTGCATGGCTGTGTGCTCGATTTCATACACATGTCAGCAACGGGTGTGGCTGAAATAGCTAAATCCGCTAAATTTGAAGGGGTGTCCACATACTTTTGTATATAAATATATAGAGTGTACCTTCACCTATCGTCCGCTTATTTGAGTGCCTTATTGGAATGATGTTGAGTCCACATGTTCAGACAGACAGGAAGTGGCTGATTAAATCACCTTTATTAAAAGATACAAGATGCTGGAATACCAACACTTTAGAATGCAGAAGTACTTTACACACAGGCCCGGGCTTGTGTCCAATATGGCCCCTTATTCACTATGTAGTGCACTACTTTACACACAGGCCCAGGCTTGTGTCCAATATGGCCCCTTATTCACTATATAGTGCACTGCTTTACACACAGGCCCAGGCTTGTGTCCAATATGGCCCCTTATTCACTATGTAGTGCACTACTTTACACACAGGCCCAGGCTTGTGTCCAATATGGCCCCTTATTCACTATATAGTGCACTACTTTACACACAGGCCCAGGCTTGTGTCCAACATGGCCCCTTATTCACTATATAGTGCACTACTTTATACTACAGCCCTATTCCCTACATAGTGCACTACTTTATACTACAGCCCTATTCCCTATATAGTGCACTACTTTTAACCAGAGCCCTGAATAGACCAGACACCTAATCATCTGTATACATCTGAATCTAGCATTGTGTTTGTCCTGTTAATCACCCTGTGAATGATTCTCTATGGGTCCAGGTTAACAGAATGACTCTCTATGGGTCCAGGTTAACACTATAAAGGGGAACAGAATGACTCTCTATAGGTCCAGGTTAACACTCTATAAAGGGAACAGAATGACTCTCTATGGGTCCAGGTTAACACTCTATAAGGGGAACAGAATGACTCTCTATGGGTCCAGGTTACCACTCTATAAAGGGAACAGAATGACTCTATGGGTCCAGGTTAACACTCTATAAAGGGAACAGAATGACTCTATCGGTCCAGGTTAACACTCTATAAGGGGAACAGAATGACTCTCTATGGGTCCAGGTTAACACTCTATAAGGGAACAGAATGACTCTCTATGGGTCCAGGTTAACACTCTATAAAGGGAACAGAATTACATTTACCAGGTTAACACTATAAGGGGAACAGAATGACTCTATGGGTCCAGGTTAACACACTATAAAGGGAATAGAATGACTCTCTATGGGTCCAAGTCAACACACTATAAAGGGAACAGAATGACTCTCTATGGGTCCAGGTTAACACTCTATAAAGGGGAACAGAATGACTCTCTATGGGTCCAGGTTAACACTCTATAAAGGGGAACAGAATGACTATGGGTCCAGGTTAACACTCTATAAAGGGGAACAGAATTACTCTCTATGGGTCCAGGTTAACACTCTATAAAGGGGAACAGAATGACTCTATGGGTCCAGGTTAACACTCTATAAAGGGGAACAGAATGACTCTCTATGGGTCCAAGTCAACACACTATAAAGCGAACAGAATGACTCTCTATGGGTCCAGGTTAACACTCTATAAAGGGAACAGAATGACTCTCTATGGGTCCAGGTTAACACTCTATAAGGGGAACAGAATGACTCTCTATGGGTCCAGGTTAACACTCTATAAAGGGGAACAGAATGACTCTATGGGTCCAAGTCAACACTCTATAAAGGGGAACAGAATGACTCTCTATGGGTCCAGGTTAACACTATAAGGGGAACAGAATGACTCTATAGGTCCAGGTTAACACACTATAAAGTGAATAAGAGTCCATTTGGAACACAGCCACAGTAGTAATAACAAAAGGTATTTTTTGATCAAAATCCCTGTAAATATCTGCGGTATCCTTGCCAACCCATTTCAATCTGCAGATTGTTTTTTTTTCTTTTCAAAATCACAACGTGACAGTAAACCAGTCTTTAAAGAAAGAAGAGATCTGAAACCATGCAACACTCAACAAGCCCACGTTACAGTTACTTCTGGGTTCACCACCATCATCATCATCAATATCATCATCATCATCAATATCATCATCATCATCAATATCATGATCATCATCAATATCATCATCATCATCAATATCATCATCATCAATATCATCATCATCAATATCATCATCATCAATATCATGATCATCATCATCAATATCATGATCATCATCATCAATATCATGATCATCATCATCATCATCAATATCATGATCATCATCAATATCATGATCATCATCAATATCATCATCATCATCAATATCATCATCATCAATATCATCATCATCAATATCATGATCATCATCATCAATATCATGATCATCATCATCAATATCATGATCATCATCATCAATATCATGATCATCATCATCAATATCATCATCATCATCAATATCATGATCATCATCATCAATATCATGATCATCATCATCAATATCATGATCATCATCATCAATATCATCATTATCATCAATATCATCATTATCAATATCATGATCATCAATATCATCATCATCAATATCATCATCATCAATATCATCATCATCAACACTTACAACACCATAAGACTTCACACAATATTGACAAGGACGTTTTGACGTTGGTTTTTTTGGGGGGGGGGGCAGAATCGATCAAATCTCGAAGACCTCAGGGGGGGGAGGACAGAATCGAAGACCTCATCCACTGAGTTTGACAAGACAAAACGGGTCACATCGCAGATAGAACGGGGTTCTCTTCTGTTTCAGTAGTTCGTTACCCGAGTCCGTCGCTGCCTTTAGGCCTCATGCTTGGTGTTAAAGGGGGACAGTGACCCCGAGCAACAGATATACACTACACTTCAGCAAACTAACCACTGGCACCAAACGCTAACCTGCTGCTCCCAGATCAGTGTCTGCTGCTCCCAGATCAGTGTCTAACCTGCTGCTCCCAGATCAGTGTCTAACTAACCTGCTGCTCCCAGATCAGTGTCTAACCTGCTGCTCCCAGATCAGTGTCTAACCTGCTGCTCCCAGATCAGTGTCTAACTAACCTGCTGCTCCCAGATCAGTGTCTAACCTGCTGCTCCCAGATCAGTGTCTAACTAACCTGCTGCTCCTAGATCAGTGTCTAACCTGCTGCTCCCAGATCAGTGTCTGCTGCTCCCAGATCAGTGTCTAACCTGCTGCTCCCAGATCAGTGTCTAACTAACCTGCTGCTCCCAGATCAGTGTCTAACCTGCTGCTCCCAGATCAGTGTCTAACCTGCTGCTCCCAGATCAGTGTCTAACCTGCTGCTCCCAGATCAGTGTCTAACTAACCTGCTGCTCCCAGATCAGTGTCTAACCTGCTGCTCCCAGATCAGTGTCTAACTAACCTGCTGCTCCTAGATCAGTGTCTAACCTGCTGCTCCCATATCAGTGTCTAACCTGCTGCTCCCAGATCAGTGTCTAACTAACCTGCTGCTCCCAGATCAGTGTCTAACCTGCTGCTCCCAGATCAGTGTCTAACTAACCTGCTGCTCCTAGATCAGTGTCTAACCTGCTGCTCCCAGATCAGTCTCTAACCTGCTGCTCCTAGATCAGTGTCTAACTAACCTGCTGCTCCCAGATCAGTGTCTAACTAACCTGCTGCTCCCAGATCAGTGTCTAACCTGCTGCTCCCAGATCAGTGTCTAACTAACCTGCTGCTCCCAGATCAGTGTCTAACTAACCTGCTGCTCCTAGATCAGTCTCTAACCTGCTGCTCCCAGATCAGTGTCTAACCTGCTGCTCCTAGATCAGTGTCTAACTAACCTGCTGCTCCTAGATCAGTGTCTAACCTGCTGCTCCCAGATCAGTGTCTAACTAACCTGCTGCTCCTAGATCAGTGTCTAACCTGCTGCTCCTAGATCAGTGTCTAACCTGCTGCTCCCAGATCAGTCTCTAACCTGCTGCTCCCAGATCAGTGTCTAACCTGCTGCTCCTAGATCAGTGTCTAACTAACCTGCTGCTCCTAGATCAGTGTCTAACCTGCTGCTCCCAGATCAGTGTCTAACTAACCTGCTGCTCCCAGATCAGTGTCTAACCTGCTGCTCCCAGATCAGTGTCTAACCTGCTGCTCCCAGATCAGTGTCTAACTAACCTGCTGCTCCCAGATCAGTGTCTAACTAACCTGCTGCTCCCAGATCAGTGTCTAACCTGCTGCTCCCAGATCAGTCTCTAACCTGCTGCTCCCAGATCAGTGTCTAACTAACCTGCTGCTCCCAGATCAGTGTCTAACCTGCTGCTCCCAGATCAGTCTCGAACCTGCTGCTCCCAGATCAGTGTCTAACTAACCTGCTGCTCCCAGATCAGTGTCTAACTAACCTGCTGCTCCCAGATCAGTGTCTAACCTGCTGCTCCCAGATCAGTGTCTAACTAACCTGCTGCTCCCAGATCAGTGTCTAACCTGCTGCTCCCAGATCAGTCTCTAACCTGCTGCTCCCAGATCAGTGTCTAACCTGCTGCTCCCAGATCAGTGTCTAACCTGCTGCTCCCAGATCAGTGTCTAACCTGCTGCTCCCAGATCAGTGTCTAACCTGCTGCTCCCAGATCAGTGTCTAACCTGCTGCTCCCAGATCAGTCTCTAACCTGCTGCTCCCAGATCAGTCTCTAACCTGCTGCTCCCAGATCAGTCTCTAACCTGCTGCTCCCAGATCAGTCTCTAACCTGCTGCTCCCAGATCAGTCTCTAACCTGCTGCTCCCAGATCAGTGTCTAACCTGCTCCTCCCAGATCAGTGTCTAATCTGCTGCTCCCAGATCAGTGTCTAACTAACCTGCTGCTCCCAGATCAGTGTCTAACTAACCTGCTGCTCCCAGATCAGTGTCTAACTAACCTGCTGCTCCCAGATCAGTGTCTAACCTGCTGCTCCCAGATCAGTCTCTAACCTGCTGCTCCCAGATCAGTGTCTAACTAACCTGCTGCTCCCAGATCAGTGTCTAACCTGCTGCTCCCAGATCAGTCTCTAACCTGCTGCTCCCAGATCAGTGTCTAACCTGCTGCTCCCAGATCAGTCTCTAACCTGCTGCTCCCAGATCAGTGTCTAACTAACCTGCTGCTCCCAGATCAGTGTCTAACCTGCTGCTCCCAGATCAGTGTCTGCTGCTCCCAGATCAGTGTCTAACCTGCTGCTCCTAGATCAGTGTCTAACCTGCTGCTCCCAGATCAGTGTCTAACCTGCTGCTCCTAGATCAGTGTCTAACCTGCTGCTCCCAGATCAGTGTCTAACCTGCTGCTCCTAGATCAGTGTCTAACCTGCTGCTCCTAGATCAGTGTCTAACCTGCTGCTCCCAGATCAGTGTCTAACCTGCTGCTCCCAGATCAGTGTCTAACCTGCTGCTCCCAGATCAGTGTCTAACCTGCTGCTCCCAGATCAGTGTCTAACCTGCTGCTCCCAGATCAGTGTCTAACCTGCTGCTCCTCGATCAGTGTCTAACCTGCTGCTCCCAGATCAGTGTCTAACCTGCTGCTCCCAGATCAGTGTCTAACCTGCTGCTCCCAGATCAGTGTCTAACTAACCTGCTGCTCCCAGATCAGTGTTGTGCCATCATTCCATTCAATGTCATGTTTGGATGCCAGGAAGTAGCTAGGAGTGACATGCTGGTCCATACTGATATACCCAGGAAGTAGCTAGGAGTGACATGCTGGTCCATACTGATATACCCAGGAAGTAGCTAGGAGTGACATGCTGGTCCAAGCATACTGATATACCCAGGAAGTAGCTAGGAGTGACATGCTGGTCCATACTGATATACCCAGGAAGTAGCTAGGAGTGACATGCTGGTCCATACTGATATACCCAGGAAGTAGCTAGGAGTGACATGCTGGTCCAAGCATACTGATATACCCAGGAAGTAGCTAGGAGTGACATGCTGGTCCAAGCATACTGATATACCCAGGAAGTAGCTAGGAGTGACATGCTGGTCCAAGCATACTGATATACCCAGGAAGTAGCTAGGAGTGACATGCTGGTCCATACTGATATACCCAGGAAGTAGCTAGGAGTGACATGCTGGTCCATACTGATATACCCAGGAAGTAGCTAGGGTGACATGCTGGTCCATACTGATATACCCAGGAAGTAGCTAGGGTGACATGCTGGTCCATACTGATATACCCAGGAAGTAGCTAGGAGTGACATGCTGGTCCATACTGATATACCCAGGAAGTAGCTAGGAGTGACATGCTGGTCCATACTGATATACCCAGGAAGTAGCTAGGAGTGACATGCTGGTCCAAGCATACTGATATACCCAGGAAGTAGCTAGGAGTGACATGCTGGTCCATACTGATATACCCAGGAAGTAGCTAGGAGTGACATGCTGGTCCATACTGATATACCCAGGAAGTAGCTAGGAGTGACATGCTGGTCCAAGCATACTGATATACCCAGGAAGTAGCTAGGGTGACATGCTGGTCCAAGCATACTGATATACCCAGGAAGTAGCTAGGAGTGACATGCTGGTCCATACTGATATACCCAGGAAGTAGCTAGGAGTGACATGCTGGTCCATACTGATATACCCAGGAAGTAGCTAGGAGTGACATGCTGGTCCAAGCATACTGATATACCCAGGAAGTAGCTAGGAGTGACATGCTGGTCCAAGCATACTGATATACCCAGGAAGTAGCTAGGAGTGACATGCTGGTCCATACTGATATACCCAGGAAGTAGCTAGGAGTGACATGCTGGTCCATACTGATATACCCAGGAAGTAGCTAGGAGTGACATGCTGGTCCATACTGATATACCCAGGAAGTAGCTAGGAGTGACATGCTGGTCCATACTGATATACCCAGGAAGTAGCTAGGAGTGACATGCTGGTCCATACTGATATACCCAGGAAGTAGCTAGGAGTGACATGCTGGTCCAAGCATACTGATATACCCAGGAAGTAGCTAGGAGTGACATGCTGGTCCATACTGATATACCCAGGAAGTAGCTAGGAGTGACATGCTGGTCCATACTGATATACCCAGGAAGTAGCTAGGAGTGACATGCTGGTCCAAGCATACTGATATACCCAGGAAGTAGCTAGGAGTGACATGCTGGTCCATACTGATATACCCAGGAAGTAGCTAGGAGTGACATGCTGGTCCATACTGATATACCCAGGAAGTAGCTAGGAGTGACATGCTGGTCCATACTGATATACCCAGGAAGTAGCTAGGAGTGACATGCTGGTCCAAGCATACTGATATACCCAGGAAGTAGCTAGGAGTGACATGCTGGTCCATACTGATATACCCAGGAAGTAGCTAGGAGTGACATGATGGTCCAAGCATACTGATATACCCAGGAAGTAGCTAGGAGTGACATGCTGGTCCAAGCATACTGATATACCCAGGAAGTAGCTAGGAGTGACATGCTGGTCCAAGCATACTGATATACCCAGGAAGTAGCTAGGAGTGACATGCTGGTCCAAGCATACTGATATACCCAGGAAGTAGCTAGGAGTGACATGCTGGTCCAAGCATACTGATATACCCAGGAAGTAGCTAGGAGTGACATGCTGGTCCATACTGATATACCCAGGAAGTAGCTAGGAGTGACATGCTGGTCCATACTGATATACCCAGGAAGTAGCTAGGAGTGACATGCTGGTCCAAGCATACTGATATACCCAGGAAGTAGCTAGGAGTGACATGCTGGTCCATACTGATATACCCAGGAAGTAGCTAGGAGTGACATGATGGTCCAAGCATACTGATATACCCAGGAAGTAGCTAGGAGTGACATGCTGGTCCAAGCATACTGATATACCCAGGAAGTAGCTAGGAGTGACATGCTGGTCCAAGCATACTGATATACCCAGGAAGTAGCTAGGAGTGACATGCTGGTCCAAGCATACTGATATACCCAGGAAGTAGCTAGGAGTGACATGCTGGTCCAAGCATACTGATATACCCAGGAAGTAGCTAGGAGTGACATGCTGGTCCAAGCATACTGATATACCCAGGAAGTAGCTAGGAGTGACATGCTGGTCCATACTGATATACCCAGGAAGTAGCTAGGAGTGACATGCTGGTCCATACTGATATACCCAGGAAGTAGCTAGGAGTGACATGCTGGTCCATACTGATATACCCAGGAAGTAGCTAGGAGTGACATGCTGGTCCATACTGATATACCCAGGAAGTAGCTAGGAGTGACATGATGGTCCATACTGATATACCCAGGAAGTAGCTAGGAGTGACATGATGGTCCAAGCATACTGATATACCCAGGCTAACCAATCACCATCGTAACATTCTAATTTACATTCTGACTGGAATAATCATGTCATGATACTTTGGGTGCTAACAGTGGCGCCCATTACAGATACTAAACCTCCAACCCAGTTGACCCTCTACTGTACTGTATAGATATGTCTCAGGGTCACTAACCTGCCAGGGAGGTAAAGACACTGTGTAGGCTACTTCCGTTGGGCTGTATTCTGTAGCGACTATTCCAGAACATATTGTACACATCACAAGCACATGTTCTTCATCATAGCCAGACAACAGGCTTCCTCAGGATGTTTACATGATGTTTAATGGGAGATGGATGATACATGGTGAATGGTGTTATCTTTTTAAAGAGCAACTCTCTCAATATAGGCAAAGAGGCAGACATTTTGGGGGAAATGACATTCAAGAAGCATTGAAAAAAATAGAGCAACTATAAAAGGACAAACCTGAGAAAACAACAGTTGTCTGTTGATATGTTACCATGGTAACACTCCCCCAGACAGCGTGAAGTTGATATGTTACCATGGTAACACTCCTCCAGACAGCGTGAGGTTGATATGTTACCATGGTAACACTCCTCCAGACAGCGTGAAGTTGATATGTTACCATGGTAACACTCCTCCAGACAGCGTGAAGTTGATATGTTACCATGGTAACACTCCTCCAGACAACGTGAAGTTGATATGTTACCATGGTAACACTCCTCCAGACAGCGTTAAGTTGATATGTTACCATGGTAACACTCCTCCAGACAGCTTTAAGTTGATATGTTACCATGGTAACACTCCCCCAGACAGCGTGAAACCATGTTGTTTTACATGGATCCAATAACAGCTCAGGTGTGTCAACTATAACAGAGACAGGAGGCAACTGAAAGACACAGTAACAGAAATGAGATTCTAGATGTAGAACTTAGAAGATGGTCATTCTAGAACTATAACTTAGAAGATGATCATTCTAGATGTAGGACTTAGAAGATGGTCATTCTAGAACTATAACTTAGAAGATGATCATTCTAGATGTAGGACTTAGAAGATGGTCATTCTAGAACTATAACTTAGAAGATGATCATTCTAGATGTAGGACTTAGAAGATGGTCATTCTAGAACTAGAACTTAGAAGATGATCATTCTAGATGTAGAACTTAGAAGATGGTCATTCTAGATGTAGAACTTAGAAGAATGTCATTCTAGATGTAAAACTTAGAAGATGGTCATTCTAGATGTAGAACTTAGAAGAATGTCATTCTAGATGTAAAACTTAGAAGATGGTCATTCTAGAACTATAACTTAGAAGATGGTCATTCTTGATGTAGAACTTAGAATATGGTCATTCTAGATGTAGAACTTAGAAGATGGTCATTCTAGAACTATAACTTAGAAGATGGTCATTCTAGATGTAGGACTTAGAAGATGGTCATTCTAGATGTAGGACTTAGAAGATGGTAACTTCATGAGGAGTATGAGACACGCTGTTGTCAAACATTCTAACTGATAACTAACATTACAAAGGGCTGCTCCTTGAAACCTTGTTGAACTGGCAATTTTCTGAATAGAACACTTTAGAATAACCTTCTAGAATGTGCCTCTCCCACTATGGGGTGTAAATACATCTCCATACTCCAACGTCACTGTATGAGTGAGTCCCACAGGTTTAACTTCATTTGATCCCCTTCAGTTAACACACTGTAGTAGAGAACATCAGATTACATCACAAATAGACAAGTGGATCTCCACCTACAGCTCACACCCCCTGCCTCCCAAAATGGCCCCCTATTCCCTACATAGTGCACTACTTTTAACCAGAGCCCTGCGGGTAGTGCACTATATAGGGAATAGGGGGCCATATTGGTTTGTAGCCCACGATGTTCGGTTGTCTACTATGATGTGATACTGGTTTGGTTTATGACAACATCCTCTCTGTCTCGTTCTAGACCGTGCCTAACCTAACTTCCTGTTTACACCTTTCATACCGGCCTCTGTCTTTTACTATTATACAGGTGGGCCTTGGAGGGAGGGGGAGAGGAGGGGGGAGGAAGAAAGAGGGAGAGATAGTCCTTCTAAATGAAGAGGGAGAGAAGGAGGGAGAGGGGAGACACGGGGAGAGGGATGAGGTCTCTATCCATCCCAGTCCTTCTAAATGAAGAGGGAGAGAAGGAGGGAGAGGGGAGACAAGGGAGAGGGAAGCATGGAGAGAAGGAAGAGGTCTCTATCCATCCCAGTCCTTCTTGATGGAGGAAGAAGGGATGAAAGTGGAGACAAGGGAGAGAGAAGGAAGGAAGGAAGGGGAAAGGGGGGGAGACAAGGGAGAGGGAAGGAGGGAGAAGGAAGGAGTCCTTCTTGATGGAGGAAGGAAGGGAGAGGTGGAGACACAGGGAGAGGGAAGGAGGGAGAGAGAAGGAAGGAAGGAAGGGAGAGGTGGAGACACAGGGAGAGGGAAGGAGGGAGAGAGAAATGAGGCTCCTCTCTATTCGTCCCAGTCCTTCTTGATCCCCAGGTTCCACTCCCAGGAGAGGTGGTCGGTCTTGTCGTCGTCGGTGAAGTGGGACTTGATGTGGTAGCTGCCTCTGACAATCATGCCTTTGGGCGCCTCCTCCACCGGGGTCATGAACTCGTGCTCCTCCACCCGCGGCCCGTAGCTGCCCACCATGTACACAGCCTTGTCCACTGCACGACACAAAATGGACGCTCAGTTGCACACTTGCTAGCCAGGTTTTAGGTGAATGTGGGGGAAACTGTGACAATTTGTGTCAGTGACAACACACCAAATGGCGGCTCAGTTGAACAGTTGGTAATCAGGTTTTAGGTGAATGTGGGGGAAACTGACATCTTGTGTCAATGAAAACACACAAAATGGCAGCTCAGTTGCATCGCTGTTAACCCGGAATTAGGTGTACGTGTGGAAACTGTGATGTCTTGTGTCGATGACAACACATAAAATGGCAGCTCAGTTGCACCCTTGCTAGCCAGGGTTTAGATGTATGTATCAGAAACTGACACGGTCTATGGGCCTAAACAGCACAGCGTATCCACAGCTCGGCACAAAATGGGGTCCTCCTTACCTCTGATTCCTTTCCTGTAGGTCAGATGGACGTACTTCAGCCCAGACACAATATCCCTGTTAACCTGGAGAGGAGAGGAGAGGGAGGGAAGGGGAGAGGAGGAGGAGAGGAGAGGAGGGAGGGAAGGGGAGGGGAGGGGAGGAGGAGGAGGAGGAGGGGAGGGAGGAGGAGGGGAGGGAGGGAAGGGGGAGGAGGAGGGAGGAGGAGGAGGAGGAGGGGAGGGGAGGGGGGAGGAGGAGGGAGAGGGGAGGGGAGGGAGGGGAGGGGAGAGGAGATTGGAGGAGGGGAGAGGAGGGAAGGAAAGGAAAGGAGAGTTATTGTAATATGAAGTCTCATTAAGAGGCAACTTTAGACAGCTTTGTTCCAAAACACTCTACTCCCTATTCAGTGCACAATGTTTGACCAGGGCACTTAGCCCTAAAGACCCTGGTCTAAATTAGTGCCCTCAGTCCTATAGACCCTGGTCGAAAGTAGTGCCCTCAGTCCTATAGACCCTGGTCTAAAGTAGTGCCCTTAGTCCTATAGATCCTGGTCTAAGTAGTGCCCTCAGTCCTATAGGCCCTGGTCTAAAGTAGTGCCCTTCGTCCTATAGGCCCTGGTCTAAAGTAGTGCCCTTAGTCCTATAGGTCCTGGTCTAAAGTAGTGCCCTTAGTCCTATAGACCCTGGTCTAAAGTAGTGCCCTTAGTCCTATAGGCCCTGGTCTAAAGTAGTGCCCTCAGTCCTATAGACCCTGGTCTAAAGTAGTGCCCTTAGTCCTATAGATCCTGGTCTAAGTAGTGCCCTCAGTCCTATAGGTCCTGGTCTAAAGTAGTGCCCTCCGTCCTATAGGCCCTGGTCTAAAGTAGTGCCCTTAGTCCTATAGGTCCTGGTCTAAAGTAGTGCCCTTAGTCCTATAGACCCTGGTCTAAAGTAGTGCCCTTAGTCCTATAGGCCCTGGTCTAAAGTAGTGCCCTCAGTCCTATAGACCCTGGTCTAAAGTAGTGCCCTTAGTCCTATATGCCCTGGTCTAAAGTAGTGCCCTTAGCCCTATAGGTCCTGGTCTAAAGTAGTGCCCTCAGCCCTATAGACCCTGGTCTAAAGTAGTGCTCTTACTTAGCCCTATAGGCCCTGGTCTAAAGTAGTGCCCTTAGCCCTATAGGTCCTGGTCTAAAGTAGTGCCATTAGCCCTATAGGCCCTGGTCTAAAGTAGTGCCCTTAGCCCTATGGGTCCTGGTCTAAAGTAGTGCACTATATATGGAATAGGGTGCCATTTGAGGCACACACAAGTAGGGGTGTGAACGTTTCAAATTGTGATCTTGAACTTTAAGAAAAATCCCTAACAGAAAAACAGTTGTTTTGGTGGCCTAGTGATGGAAGTCAGATCCCACTGCCTGTTCAATGGTGCTTCTAAACCATCTCCAGAGTAGTGCCCTCAGTCCTATAGACCCTGGTCTAAAGTAGTGCCCTCAGTCCTATAGACCCTGGTCTAAAGTAGTGCCCTTAGTCCTATAGGTCCTGTTCAATGGTGCTTCTAAACCATCTCCAGAGTAGCGCCCTCAGTCCTATAGACCCTGGTCTAAAGTAGTGCCCTTAGTCCTATAGGTCCTGTTCAATGGTGCTTCTAAACCATCTCCAGAGAAGGTTTCCTGTTGGCATTCAAAAAGCCCTTGTGTACCTTTATAGACGAACAGACATGCCGTAGCCTGACACCGCCTGGTATAGAGGTCCTGGATGGCAGGAAGCTTGACCCAAGTGATGTACTGGGCCGTTCGCACTACCCTCTGTAGTGCCTTGCGGTCGGAGGCCGAGCAGTTGCCATTACCAGGCGGTGATACAAACAGGATGCTTTCGATGGTGCAGGTGTAGAACCTTTTGAGGATCTGAGGACCCATGCCAAATCTTTTCAGTCTCTTGAGGGGGAATAGGTTTTGTTGTGCCCTCTTCACAACTGTATTGGTATGCTTGGACTATGTTAGTTTGCTGGTGATGTGGACACCAAGGAACTTGAAGCTCTCAACCTGCTCCACTACAGCCCCGTCGATGAGAATGGGGGCGTGTTCGGTCCTCGTTTTCCTGTAGTCCACAATCATCATCTTTGTCTTGATCACATTGAGGAAGGGTTGTTGTCCTGGCACCACACGGCCAGGTCTCTAACCTCCCTATAGGCTGTCTCGT
The DNA here is from genome assembly GCF_034236695.1 of Oncorhynchus nerka. NCBI lineage: Eukaryota > Metazoa > Chordata > Actinopteri > Salmoniformes > Salmonidae > Oncorhynchus > Oncorhynchus nerka. Next base: position 14,987 of record NW_027039307.1, on the reverse strand, counting down.
CGTTGTCGGTGATCAGGCCTACCACTGTTTTGCCATCGGCAAACTTGATGATGTGTTGGAGTCGTGCCTGGCTGTGCAGTCATGAGTGAACAGGGAGTACATTAGGGGACTGAGCACACACCACTGAGGGGCCCCTGTGTTGAGGATCAGCATGGCAGATGTGTTGTTACCTAACCTCATCACCTGGGGGCGGCCCCGTCAGGAAGTCCAGGATCCAGTTGCAGAGGGAGGTGTTTAGTCCCAGGGTCCTTAGCTTATTGATGAGCTTTGGGGGCACTATGGTGTTAAACGCTGAGCTGTAGTCAATGAATAGCATTTTCATTGGTGTTCCTTTTGTCCAGGTGGGAAAGGGCAGTGTGGAGTGCAATAGAGATTGCATGATCTGTGGATCTGTTAGGACGGGTATGCAAAGTGGAGTGGGTCTAGGGTTTCTGGGATAATGGTGTTGATGTGAGCCATGACCAGCCTTTTAAAGCACTCCATGGCTACAGATGTGAGTGCTACGGGTCTGTAGTCATTTAGGCAGGTTACCTTAGTGTTCTTGGGCACAGGGACTATGGTGGTCTGCTTAAAACATGTTGGTATTACAGACTAAGACAGGGAGAGGTTGAAAATGTCAGTGAAGACACCACCCAGTTGGTCAGCACATGCTCGCAGTACACGTCCTGGTAATCCGTCTGGCCCTATGGCCTTGTGAATGTTGACCTGTTTAAAGGTCTTACTCACATCGGCTGAGGAGAACGTGATCACACAGTCTTCCAGAACAGCTGGTGCTCTCATGCATATTTCAGTGTTATTTGCCTCAAAGCGAGCATAGAAGTAGTTTAGCTCATCTGGTAGGCTCGTGTCACTGGGCAGTTCTCAGCTGTGCTTCCCTTTGTAGTCTGTAATAGTTTGCAAGCCCTGCCACATCCGACGAGCGTCAGAAGCGGTGTAGTACAACTCGATCTTAGTCCTGTATTGACGCTTTGCCTGTTTGATGGTTCGTCGGAGGGCTTTGCGGGATATATTATAAGCTTCCGGGTTAGTCCTGCTTCTTGAAAGCGCCAGCTTTCGCCTTTAACTCAGTGAGGGTGTTGCCTGTAATCCATAGCTTCTGGTTGGGGTATGTACATACGGTCACTGTGGGGACGACCTCATCGATGCACTTATTGATGAAGCCAATGTCTGATGTGGTGTACTCCTCAATGCCATCAGAGGAATCCTGGAACATATTCCAGTCTGTGCTAGCAAAACAGTCCTGTTGCTTAGCAACTGCTTACTTTGACCACTTTTTATTGATCTAGTCACTGCTGCTTCCTGCTTCAATTTTTGCTTGTAAGCAGGAATCAGAAGGATAGAATTATGGTCAAGTTTGCCAAATGGAGTGCGAGGGGAGAGCTTTGTATGCGTCTCCTCATACCCTCGTAAAACTGCCTATCCTACCGATCCTTGACTTCGCCGATGTCATTTACAAAATAGCCTCCAACACCCTACTCAGCAAACTGGATGTAGTCTATCACAGTGCCATCCGCTTGGTCACCAAAGCCCCACTGGTCATCCCCAAAGTCAACACCTACTTTGGTGCCTTTCCTTCCAGTTCTCTGCTGCCAATGACTGGAAGGAATTGCAAAAATCACTGAAGCTGGAGACTTATATATCCCTCTCTAACTTTAAGCATCAGCTGTCAGAGCAGCTTACCGATCACTCTACCTGTACACAGCCCATCTGTCAATAGCACACCAAACTACCTCATCCCCATATTGTTATTTATCTACATGCTCTTTTGCATCCCAGTATTTCTACTTGCACATCATCATCTGCACATCTATCACTCCAGTGTTCATTTGCTAAATTGTAATTATTTTGCCTCCTCGTTTATGTCACACTGCTATGCTTTATCTTGACCAGGTCGCAGTTGTAAATGAGAACTTGTTCTCAACTGGCCTACCTGGTTAAATAAAGGTGTTCTCAACTGGCCTACCTGGTTAAATAAAGGTGTTCTCAACTGGCCTACCTGGTTAAATAAAGGTGTTCTCAACTGGCCTACCTGGTTAAATAAAGGTGTTCTCAACTAGCCTACCTGGTTAAATAAAGGTGTTCTCAACTAGCCTACCTGGTTAAATAAAGGTGTTCTCAACTGGCCTACCTGGTTAAATAAAGGTGTTCTCAACTGGCCTACCTGGTTAAATAAAGGTGAAATAAAAAAATAAAAAAAAGGGAAGAGAAGAGAGCAGAACAGAACCAAACAGAGCAGAACAGAACCAAACAGAGCAGAACAGAACCAAACAGAGCAGAACAGAAAGGTGAAGAGGAGATCGATCCCTGATCTGTTTCACCAGTCTTGTGTTTATCTCCCCCCCCCCCCACCAGGTGTCTCCTATTTCCCTCCATTATCCCCAGTGTATTTATACCTGCGTTTTCTGGTTGTCTGTTGCCAGTTCGTCTTGTTTTGTCAGGTCTTACCAGCGTGTTTCCTGTTTCTCCTGTTCAAGTTCTAGTGTTCTAGTCTTCCCGGTTCCAACCTTTCTGCCGTTCTGTCCCTGATAGACTCTGTCTTGGACTTGCGAACCTCTGCCTGCCGTCCTGGCCCTGAACCTGCCTGCCGTTCTGGCCCTGAGCCTGCCTGCCGTCCTGGCCCTGAGCCTGCCTGCCGTCCTGGCCCTGAGCCTGCCTGCCGTCCTGGCCCTGAGCCTGCCTGCCGTCCTGGCCCTGAGCCTGCCTGCCGTTCTGTCCCTGATAGACTCTGTCTTGGACTTACGAACCTCTGCCTGCCCTGCCGTCCTGGCCCTGAGCCTGCCTGCCGTTCTGACCCTGAGCCTGCCTGCCGTCCTGGCCCTGAGCCTGCCTGCAGTCCTGGCCCTGAGCCTGCCTGCCGTCCTGGCCCTGAGCCTGCCTGCCGTCCTGGCCATGAGCCTGCCTGCCGTCCTGGCCCTGAGCCTGCCTGCCGTCCTGGCCCTGAGCCTGCCTGCCGTTCTGTCCCTGATTGACTCTGTCTTGGACTTACGAACCTCTGCCTTGCCGTCCTGGCCCTGAGCCTGCCTGCCGTTCCTGCCCTGATTGACTCTGTCTTGGACTTACGAACCTCTGCCTGCCGTTCTGTCCCTGATAGACTCTGTCTTGGACTTACGAACCTCTGCCTGCCCTCGACCTGCCCTTTAAACTGTCCCTATGTTATAATAAATATTCTGAGACCCGAACCATCCGACTCCTGTATCTGCATCTAGGTCAAATGCTGAGTCGTGACAGAGATGTTCTCAGCTTAAAGTGTATCTTCACTCTGTAGTCCAGGACAAAGGAGGAGAAGGTTCTTACCTTGAAGTGTATCTTCACTCTGTAGTCCACTCCTTCCTTCATGGTGAAACTCTTCTTCTTCAGAGCCTCCGGGTCACCTGCAGGTCAACACCATGACAACGTGAGGTCAACAGATGAGGTTATCACTTCAATATTCAAACACAACAGCCAAACTGCTGATGATATCCATACGTTCTCTGTGTCTGGTCTCTGACTGTTCTCTGTGTCTGGTCTCTGACTGTTCTCTATGTCTGGTCTCTGACTGTTCTCTGTGTCTGGTCTCTGACTGTTCTCTGTGTCTGGTCTCTGACTGTTCTCTGTGTCTGGTCTCTGACTGTTCTCTGTGTCTGTTCTCTGACTGTTCTCTGTGTCTGGTCTCTGACTGTTCTCTGTTCTCTGTGTCTCTGACTGTTCTCTGTGTCTGGTCTCTGACTGTTCTCTATGTCTGGTCTCTGACTGTTCTCTGTGTCTGGTCTCTGGCTGTTCTCTGTGTCTCTGACTGTTCTCTATGTCTGGTCTCTGACTGTTCTCTGTGTCTGGTCTCTGACTGTTCTCTGTGTCTGGTCTCTGACTGTTCTCTGTGTCTGGTCTCTGACTGTTCTCTGTTCTCTGTGTCTCTGACTGTTCTCTGTGCCTGGTCTCTGACTGTTCTCTGTGTCTGGTCTCTGACTGTTCTCTGTGTCTGGTCTCTGACTGTTCTCTATGTCTGGTCTCTGACTGTTCTCTGTGTCTGGTCTCTGGCTGTTCTCTGTGTCTCTGACTGTTCTCTATGTCTGGTCTCTGACTGTTCTCTGTGTCTGGTCTCTGACTGTTCTCTGTGTCTGGTCTCTGACTGTTCTCTGTGTCTGGTCTCTGGCTGTTCTCTGTGTCTCTGACTGTTCTCTATGTCTGGTCTCTGACTGTTCTCTATGTCTGGTCTCTGACTGTTCTCTGTGTCTGGTCTCTGACTGTTCTCTGTTCTCTGTGTCTCTGACTGTTCTCTGTGCCTGGTCTCTGACTGTTCTCTGTGTCTGGTCTTTGACTGTTCTCTGTGCCTGGTCTCTGACTGTTCTCTGTGTCTGGTCTCTGACTGTTCTCTGTGTCTGGTCTCTGACTGTTCTCTGTGTCTGTTCTCTGACTGTTCTCTGTTCTCTGTGTCTCTGACTGTTCTCTGTGTCTGGTCTCTGACTGTTCTCTATGTCTGGTCTCTGACTGTTCTCTATGTCTGGTCTCTGACTGTTCTCTGTGTCTGGTCTCTGGCTGTTCTCTGTGTCTCTGACTGTTCTCTATGTCTGGTCTCTGACTGTTCTCTGTGTCTGGTCTCTGACTGTTCTCTGTGTCTGGTCTCTGACTGTTCTCTGTGTCTGGTCTCTGACTGTTCTCTGTGTCTGGTCTCTGACTGTTCTCTGTTCTCTGTGTCTCTGACTGTTCTCTGTGCCTGGTCTCTGACTGTTCTCTGTGTCTGGTCTTTGACTGTTCTCTGTGCCTGGTCTCTGACTGTTCTCTGTGTCTGGTCTCTGACTGTTCTCTGTGTCTGGTCTCTGACTGTTCTCTGTGTCTGGTCTCTGACTGTTCTCTGTGTCTGTTCTCTGACTGTTCTCTGTGTCTGGTCTCTGACTGTTCTCTGTTCTCTGTGTCTCTGACTGTTCTCTGTGTCTGGTCTCTGACTGTTCTCTGTGTCTGGTCTCTGACTGTTCTCTGTGTCTGTTCTCTGACTGTTCTCTGTGTCTGGTCTCTGACTGTTCTCTGTGTCTGGTCTCTGACTGTTCTCTGACTGTTCTCTGTGTCTGGTCTCTGACTGTTCTCTGTGTCTGATCTCTGACTGTTTTCTGTGTCTGGTCTCTGACTGTTCTCTGACTGTTCTCTGTGTCTGGTCTCTGACTGTTCTCTGTGTCTGGTCTCTGACTGTTCTCTGTGTCTCTGACTGTTCTCTGTGTCTGGTCTCTGACTGTTGTCTGTGTCTCTGACTGTTCTCTGTGTCTGGTCTCTGGCTGTTCTCTGTGTCTCTGACTGTTCTCTATGTCTGGTCTCTGACTGTTCTCTGTGTTTGGTCTCTGACTGTTCTCTGTGTCTGGTCTCTGACTGTTCTCTGTTCTCTGTGTCTCTGACTGTTCTCTGTGCCTGGTCTCTGACTGTTCTCTGTGTCTGGTCTTTGACTGTTCTCTGTGCCTGGTCTCTGACTGTTCTCTGTGTCTGGTCTCTGACTGTTCTCTGTGTCTGGTCTCTGACTGTTCTCTGTGTCTGTTCTCTGACTGTTCTCTGTGTCTGGTCTCTGACTGTTCTCTGTTCTCTGTGTCTCTGACTGTTCTCTGTGTCTGGTCTCTGACTGTTCTCTGTGTCTGGTCTCTGACTGTTCTCTGTGTCTGGTCTCTGACTGTTCTCTATGTCTGGTCTCTGACTGTTCTCTGTGTCTGGTCTCTGGCTGTTCTCTGTGTCTCTGACTGTTCTCTATGTCTGGTCTCTGACTGTTCTCTGTGTCTGGTCTCTGACTGTTCTCTGTGTCTGGTCTCTGACTGTTCTCTGTGTCTGGTCTCTGACTGTTCTCTGTTCTCTGTGTCTCTGACTGTTCTCTGTGTCTGTTCTCTGACTGTTCTCTGTGTCTGGTCTCTGACTGTTCTCTGTTCTCTGTGTCTCTGACTGTTCTCTGTGTCTGGTCTCTGACTGTTCTCTGTGTCTGGTCTCTGACTGTTCTCTGTGTCTGTTCTCTGACTGTTCTCTGTGTCTGGTCTCTGACTGTTCTCTGTGTCTGGTCTCTGACTGTTCTCTGACTGTTCTCTGTGTCTGGTCTCTGACTGTTCTCTGTGTCTGATCTCTGACTGTTTTCTGTGTCTGGTCTCTGACTGTTCTCTGACTGTTCTCTGTGTCTGGTCTCTGACTGTTCTCTGTGTCTGGTCTCTGACTGTTCTCTGTGTCTCTGACTGTTCTCTGTGTCTGGTCTCTGACTGTTGTCTGTGTCTCTGACTGTTCTCTGTGTCTGGTCTCTGACTGTTCTCTGTGTCTGGTCTCTGACTGTTCTCTGTGTCTGGTCTCTGACTGTTCTCTGTGTCTGGTCTCTGACTGTTCTCTGTGTCTGGTCTCTGATTGTTCTCTGTGTCTGGTCTCTGACTGTTCTCTGTGTCTGGTCTCTGACTGTTCTCTGTGTCTGGTCTCTGACTGTTCTCTGTGTCTGGTCTCTGACTGTTCTCTGTGTCTGGTCTCTGACTGTTCTCTGTGTCTGGTCTCTGACTGTTCTCTGTTCTCTGTGTCTCTGACTGTTCTCTGTGCCTGGTCTCTGACTGTTCTCTGTGTCTGGTCTTTGACTGTTCTCTGTGCCTGGTCTCTGACTGTTCTCTGTGTCTGGTCTCTGACTGTTCTCTGTGTCTGGTCTCTGACTGTTCTCTGTGTCTGTTCTCTGTGTCTGGTCTCTGACTGTTCTCTGTTCTCTGTGTCTCTGACTGTTCTCTGTGTCTGGTCTCTGACTGTTCTCTGTGTCTGGTCTCTGACTGTTCTCTGTGTCTGTTCTCTGACTGTTCTCTGTGTCTGGTCTCTGACTGTTCTCTGTGTCTGGTCTCTGACTGTTCTCTGACTGTTCTCTGTGTCTGGTCTCTGACTGTTCTCTGTGGCTGGTCTCTGACTGTTCTCTGTGGCTGGTCTCTGACTGTTCTCTGTGGCTGGTCTCTGACTGTTCTCTGTGTCTGGTCTCTGACTGTTCTCTGTGTCTGGTCTCTGACTGTTATCTGTGTCTGTTCTCTGTGTCTGGTCTCTGGCTGTTCTCTGTGTCTCTGACTGTTCTCTGTGTCTGGTCTCTGACTGTTCTCTGTGTCTGGTCTCTGACTGTTCTCTGACTGTTCTCTGTGTCTGGTCTCTGGCTGTTCTCTGTGTCTCTGACTGTTCTCTGTGTCTGGTCTCTGACTGTTCTCTGTGTCTGGTCTCTGACTGTTCTCTCTGACTGTTCTCTGTGTCTGGTCTCTGACTGTTCTCTGTGTCTGGTCTCTGACTGTTCTCTGTGTCTGGTCTCTGACTGTTCTCTGTGTCTCTGACTGTTCTCTGTGTCTGGTCTCTGACTGTTCTCTGTGTCTCTGACTGTTCTCTGTGTCTGGTCTCTGACTGTTCTCTGTGTCTGGTCTCTGACTGTTCTCTGTGTCTCTGACTGTTCTCTGTGTCTGGGGTTTATAGATTAAAAATAAGTCCCAAATGGCACACTATTCCCTATATAGTGCACTACTTTATTATTCAACCATGCTGGTCATTTATGAACATTTGAACATCTTGGCCACGTTCTGTTATAATCTCCACCCGGCACAGCCAGAAGAGGACTGGCCACCCCACATATGCTCTCTCTAATTCTCTCTTTCTTTCTCTCTCTCGGAGGACCTGAGCCCTAGGACCGTGCCCCAGGACTACCTGACATGATGACTCCTTGCTGTCCCCAGTCCACCTGACTGTGCTGCTGCTCCAGTTTCAACTGCCTTATTATTATACGACCATGCTGGTCATTTATAAACATTTGAACATCTTGGTCATGTTCTGTTATAATCTCTACCCGGCACAGCCAGAAGAGGACTGGCCACCCCACATAGCCTGGTTCCTCTCTAGGTTTCTTCCTAGGTTTTGGCCTTTCTAGGGAGTTTTTCCTAGCCACTGTGCTTTTACACCTGCATTGTTTGCTGTTTGGGGTTTTAGGCTGGGTTTCTGTACAGCACTTTGAGATATCAGCTGGTGTACGAAGGGCTATATAAATAAATTTGATTTGATTTGATTTAGACTAGGGCCCTATGGTACCCTATTCCCTACATAGTGCACTACTTTAGACCAGGGCCCAATGGCAACCTATTCCCTATATAGTGCACTACATTTGACCAGAACCCACTCTAGAACCCTCTGATCACAGATAATGGGTGTTTAATACATTTAAACTCTACACTTTACCCTGCTGGAAAAGCCTTATCATGGAGGGATACAGGGGAGGAGGGGGATGAAGAGGAGGAGGGATACAGGGGAGGAGGGGGATGAAGAGGAGGAGGAGGAGGACAGGGGAAGGGGGAAGAAGAGGAGGAGGAGGACAGGGGAGGAGGGGGATATAGAGGAGGAGGAGGACAGGGGAAGAGGGGGATATAGAGGAGGAGGAGGAGGACAGGGAAGGGGGATGAAGAGGAGGAGGACAGGGGAGGAGGGGGATGAAGAGGAGGAGGGATACAGGGGAGGAGGGGGATGAAGAGGAGGAGGAGGAGGAGGACAGGGGAAGGGGGAAGAAGAGGAGGAGGAGGAGGACAGGGGAGGAGGGGGATATAGAGGAGGAGGAGGAGGACAGGGGAAGGGGGATGAAGAGGAGGAGGAGGAGGACAGGGGAGGAGGGGGATATAGAGGAGGAGGAGGAGGGAAGGGGGATGAAGAGGAGGAGGAGGGGAAGGGGGATGAAGAGGAGGAGGAGGAGGACAGGGGAAGAGGGGGATATAGAGGAGGAGGAGGAGGACAGGGGAAGGGGGATGAAGAGGAGGAGGAGGAGGACAGGGGAGGGGGATGAAGAGGAGGAGGGATACAGGGGAGGAGGGGGATGAAGAGGAGGAGGAGGAGGAGGAGGACAGGGGAAGGGGAAGAAGAGGAGGAGGAGGAGGACAGGGGAGGAGGGGGATATAGAGGAGGAGGAGGAGGACAGGGGAAGGGGGATGAAGAGGAGGAGGACAGGGGAGGAGGGGGATATAGAGGAGGAGGAGGAGGACAGGGGAAGGGGATGAAGAGGAGGAGGACAGGGGAAGAGGGGGATATAGAGGAGGAGGAGGAGGACAGGGGAAGGGGGATGAAGAGGAGGAGGAGGAGGACAGGGGAGGGGGATGAAGAGGAGGAGGAGGAGGACAGGGGAGGAGGGGGATATAGAGGAGGAGGACAGGGGAAGGGGGATGAAGAGGAGGAGGAGGAGGACAGGGGAGGAGGGGGATATAGAGGAGGAGGAGGAGGAGGAGGACAGGGGAAGGGGGATGAAGAGGAGGAGGACAGGGGAGGGGGGGGGAGGGGGATCAAGAGGAGGAGGAGGAGGACAGGGGAAGGGGGAAGAAGAGGAGGAGGGATACAGGGGAGGAGGGGGATGAAGAGGAGGAGGAGGAGGACAGGGGAAGGGGGAAGAAGAGGAGGAGGGATACAGGGGAGGAGGGGGATGAAGAGGAGGAGGGATACAGGGGAGGAGGGGGATGAAGAGGAGGAGGAGGAGGACAGGGGAAGGGGGAAGAAGAGGAGGAGGACAGGGGAGGAGGGGATATAGAGGAGGAGGAGGAGGACAGGGGAAGGGGGGAAGGGGGATCAAGAGGAGGAGAAGGAGGACAGGGGAAGGGGGAAGAAGAGGAGGAGGGATACAGGGGAGGAGGGGGATGAAGAGGAGGAGGAGGAGGAAGAAGAGGAGGAGGGATACAGGGAGGACGGGGATGAAGAGGAGGAGGAGGATGAAGAGGAGGAGGGGGACAGGGGAAGGAGGAAGAAGAGGAGAGATAAAAAGGAGAGAGATGGACAGAGAAGAGAGTGATAATGGTGTTGAAAGGAGGAGAGGGAAGGAGGAAGCAGTAGAGATAAAAGGAGAGATAAAAGGAGAGAGATGTAGAGAACAGAGGGAAGGAAGAGGCAGTAGAGATAAAAGGAGAGATAAAAGGAGAGATGTAGAGAACAGAGGGAAGGAGGAAGCAGTAGAGATAAAAGGAGAGATAAAAGGAGAGAACAGAGGGAAGGAGGAGGCAGTAGAGATAAAAGGAGAGAGATGTAGAGAACAGAGGGAAGGAGGAAGCAGTAGAGATAAAAGGAGAGATACAAGGAGAGAACAGAGGGAAGGAGGAAGCAGTAGAGATAAAAGGAGAGATGTAGAGAACAGAGGGAAGGATGACGCAGCAGAGATAAAAGGAGAGATAAAAGGAGAGAGATGTAGAGAACAGAGGGAAGGAGGAAGCAGGAGAGATACAAGGAGAGAGATGTAGAGAACAGAGGGAAGGAGGAAGCAGCAGAGATAAAAGGAGAGATAAAAGGAGAGAGATGTAGAGAACAGAGGGAAGGAGGAAGCAGTAGAGATAAAAGGAGAGAGATGTAGAGAACAGAGGGAAGGAGGAGGCAGTAGAGATAAAAGGAGAGAGATGTAGAGAACAGAGGGAAGGAGGAAGCAGTAGAGATAAAAGGAGAGATAAAAGGAGAGAGATGTAGAGAACAGAGGGAAGAAGGAGGCAGTAGAGATAAAAGGAGAGATGTAGAGAACAGAGGGAAGGAGTAGAGATAAAAGGAGAGAGATGTAGAGAACAGAGGGAAGGAGGAGGCAGTAGAGATAAAAGGAGAGATAAAAGGAGAGAGATGTAGAGAACAGAGGGAAGGAGGAGGCAGTAGAGATAAAAGGAGAGATAAAAGGAGAGAGATGTAGAGAACAGAGGGAAGGAGGAAGCAGTAGAGATAAAAGGAGAGAGATGTAGAGAACAGAGGGAAGCAGTAGAGATAAAAGGAGAGAGATGTAGAGAACAGAGGGAAGGAGGAGGCAGTAGAGATAAAAGGAGAGATGCAGAGAACAGAGGGAAGGAGGAGGCAGTAGAGATACAAGGAGAGAGATGTAGAGAACAGAGGGAAGGAGGAGGCAGTAGAGATAAAAGGAGAGATAAAAGGAGAGAGATGTAGAGAACAGAGGGAAGAAGGAGGCAGTAGAGATAAAAGGAGAGAGATGTAGAGAACAGAGGGAAGGAGGAGGCACTAGAGATAAAAGGAGAGATAAAAGGAGAGAGATGTAGAGAATAGAGGGAAGAAGGAGGCAGTAGAGATAAAAGGAGAGAGATGTAGAGAACAGAGGGAAGGAGGAGGCAGTAGAGATAAAAGGAGAGATGTAGAGAACAGAGGGAAGGAGGAGGCAGTAGAGATAAAAGGAGAGAGATGTAGAGGAACAGAGGGAAGGAGGAGGCAGTAGAGATAAAAGGAGAGAGATGTAGAGAACAGAGGGAAGGAGGACGCAGTAGAGATAAAAGGGAAAGGACAGCACTGATGTGTTGTGGTACACATACACACACACACACACACACACACTTTAAAGAATTGCTATTTCTTATGCAAGTGACCAGCCTACTGCTAAATACATGGCTACAACTCACAGTAAAGCCTGTGGGGTCCCCTACAGGATAGCTCCCACATTACACACATAATCTCCCTTTTAGCCGAACACTGTGTGCCCGAAGAGGATTCTACGATGACGGACAGACAACTGAGCCAATGGCGGAAGACTACAGACTACACCCAGCCTGAACCAATCCAAAGATCCGATCTCCTAGAATCAACCTACTTTCTGTGCCGTATATTAGGGCTGTGCTGATTTTTAACGGCCTCTTTTCCTGCTGTTCTGTGCGAGCGAACGGGAGAGCCGTAATTACGCTGTACTAGATATCTTCACTCTGAATAAACTGTCGCTTGTCATAACAATTTACCACTTTGTCTGAATCGATCCTTGACCGGCTCACCCATCTACATATCTAATTATTAACAACACACACACACACACACACACACACACACACACACACACACACACACACACACACACACACACAGCCCTGCCCCCTCCCTCCCTAGACCTAGTTTAACAGTAACTCCTGGTATTACCAGTTAACATCAAAGTCACATCAGACAACCATTACACTCTCTCCATTCCTCTCTCTCTGAAGACAGGATCAGACATTGGTTCTCACTGTGTTTCTCCCTCTCGCTCACCCTCCCTCTCTCCCTCTAACTCCCTCTCTCCGTCTACTGTGGTAAAAACCCACAAGCTGCAGACAGAGAGAACCAGCACATCACACGCAGGTATATCAGGCATCTCTTTCCTCTCTCTCTCTCTCTCTCTCTCTCACCCTCTCTGTCTCTCTCTCACGCTCTCTGTCTCTCTCTCTCACCCTCTCTGTCTCTCCATCCCTACCCCTTAGTTTCCCTCTCTCTCATTTCGGTCTCATCTTTCCATCAGAAAATCCTTTGACACTATATAGAATAGGTTGTAGAGAGAATGGAGGAGGGAACATCGTAGAGGAGGGAGGGAGGTAGCTCCACCCCCTCTATCTACTAGTAAAGATGAAGGAGGAGCATGGTGGTAGCACCACCCCCTCTCTCTACTAGTAATGAGGAGCATGGTGGTAGCTCCACCCCCTCTCTACTAGTAAAGATGGAGGAGGAGCATGGTGGTAACTCCACCCCCCTCTCTCTACTAGTAATGAGGAACATGGTGGTAGCTCCACCCCCCCTCTCTCTACTAGTAATGAGGAGCATGGTGGTAGCTCCACCACCCTCTCTCTACTAGTAATGAGGAGCATGGTGGTAGCTCCACCCCCCCTCTCTCTACTAGTACTGAGGAGCATGGTGGTAGCTCCACCCCCTCTCTCTACTAGTAAAATTGGAGGAGCATGGTGGTAGCTCCACCCCCTCTCACTACTAGTAAGGAGGAGCATGGTGGTAGCTCTCCCATAAGCCTTCAATGTCATTTTAGAGAATTTGGCAGTACGTCCAACCGGCCTCACAACCGCAGACCACGTGTATGGCGTCCTGTGGGCAAGTGGTTTGCTGATGTGAACGTCCCTGTTTATTATTTATTGTCACACCCTGATCTGTTCGTCTTGTTTGACCACTCTGCCTGCCCCTTACCCTGAGCCTGCCTGCCGTCCTGTACCTTACCCTGAGCCTGCCATCCTGTACCTGACCCTGTCTGCCGTCCTGTACCAGAGCCTGCCTTCCGTCCTGTACCTGACCCTGTCTGCCGTCCTGACCCTGAGCCTGCCTGCCGTCCTGTACCTTACCCTGCCTGCCATCCTGTACCTTACCCTGCCTGCCATCCTGTACCTGACCCTGCCTGCCATCCTGTACCTGACCCTGCCTGCCATCCTGTACCTGACCCTGCCTGCCATCCTGTACCTGACCCTGCCTGCCATCCTGTACCTGACCCTGCCTGCCGTCCTGTACCTGACCCTGAGCCTGCCTGCCGTCCTGTACCTTACCCTGCCTGCCATCCTGTACCTGACCCTGCCTACCATCCTGTACCTGACCCTGCCTGCCGTCCTGTACCTGACCCTGCCTGCCGTCCTGTACCTGACCCTGAGCCTGCCGTCCTGTACCTTACCCTGACCCTGAGCCTGCCGTCCTGTACCTTACCCTGACCCTGAGCCTGCCGTCCTGTACCTGACCCTGAGCCTGCCGTCCTGTACCTTACCCTGCCTGCCGTCCTGTACCTGACCCTGAGCCTGCCATCCTGTACCTGACCCTGAGCCTGCCATCCTGTACCTGACCCTGAGCCTGCCATCCTATACCTGACCCTGAGCCTGCCATCCTGTACCTGACCCTGAGCCTGCCGTCCTGTACCTTACCCTGAGCCTGCCATCCTGTACCTGACCCTGAGCCTGCCATCCTGTAACTGACCCTGAGCCTGCCATCCTGTAACTGACCCTGAGCCTGCCGTCCTGTACCTTACCCTGAGCCTGCCGTCCTGTAACTGACCCTGAGCCTGCCGTCCTGTACCTGACCCTGAGCCTGCCGTCCTGTACCTTACCCTGCCTGCCGTTCTGTACCTGACCCTGAGCCTGCCATCCTGTACCTGACCCTGACCCTGAGCCTGCCATCCTGTAACTGACCCTGAGCCTGCCATCCTGTAACTGACCCTGAGCCTGCCATCCTGTACCTGACCCTGAGCCTATCATCCTGTACCTTACCCTGAGCCTGCCTGCCGCCCTGTACCTGACCCTGCCATCCTGTAACTGACCTTGAGCCTGCCATCCTGTACCTGACCCTGAGCCTGCCATCTTGTAACTGACCCTGAGCCTGCCTGCCGTCCTGTAACTGACCCTGAGCCTGCCATCCTGTACCTGACCCTGAGCCTGCCATCCTGTAACTGACCCTGAGCCTGCCATCCGGTACCTGACCCTGAGCCTGCCATCCTGTACCTGACCCTGAGCCTGTCGTCCTGTAACTGACCCTGAGCCTGCCATCCTGTACCTGACCCTGAGCCTGCCATCCTGTACCTGACCCTGAGCCTGTCGTCCTGTACCTGACCCTGAGCCTGCCATCCTGTACCTGACCCTGAGCCAGCCTGCCGTCCTGTACCTTTGCCCCTCTTGCTGTAATAAATATTGTTACTTCGACACGGTCTGCATCTGGGTCTTACCTTGATTCCTGATATATATATATTATTGTTATTTTATTGTGTTACTTTTAATTATATTAGTTTTGTTATTGTATTTTTTTATTTATTTTATTTTACGAAATATTTTGTTACTTACTTTTAAAAAACTCCACGTTGGTTAAGGGCTTGTAAGTAAGCATTTCACGGTGAGGCCTACTACACCTGTTGTAATCGACACGTGACAAATCAAATTTGACTTGAAGCAAGCACACAATTCTTCAGGAAAGTTACGCTTTCTATTTTATGGTGTACTGTCATGTACGAGAGGCATCAAAGGCCTTTCAATCGATGCTTCAAGATGTCCACCATTGTTCCTGTACCCAAGAAAGCGAAGGTAACTGAACTAAATCACTATCGCCCCGCAGCACTCACTTCTGTCATCATGAAGAGGCTAGTTAGGCTAGTTAAGGATCACCTCCACCTTCCCTGACAACCTAGACCCACTACAACTCACATGCCGCCCCAACAGATCCACGGACGACGCCTTTGCACTTCACACTGCCATATCCGACTTGGACCAGAAAAATACCTACAGGATGTAAGAATCAGGGGTTGGAACCGTTTCAGTGAACGGAACTGAAAAACAAAGAAAAATTGA